>NW_015167116.1:297134-299004 GCF_001447785.1 Gekko japonicus | reverse complement strand
TGCAAGAAGCAGCAGCAGCAGCATAAACTTCTCAGCAAGGTCTCCAACTCCAGGTTGAGGAATTCCTGGAGATTTGGGGGGGGGGGCTTGGGGAGGGGAGAGACCTCAGCAGGGTATAATGCCATAGGGCCCACCCTCCAAAGCAGCCATTTCCTCCAGTGGGGACTGATGTCATCTGGAGATTAGGTGCAATTCCAGGAGATATCCAGGCCCCACCTGGAGGCTGGCAACCCTCCTTCTCAGGGCCAGTTCTGAAGGCAAGACTCCCCAGGGAGCGCTGTGGGGGGGGAGCACAATGTGGAAGATGGGTCTGATGCTTTTGCCCATTACTCAGTAGTGGGACATGTGCAGTGGGTTTGATGTTCAGCTTGTAGATTCTCTAGAGCCAGTTTGGTGTAGTGGTTAAGTGTGCGGACTCTAATCTGGGAGAACCGGGTTGATTCCCCACTCCTCCACTTGCAGCTGCTGATGTGTCCTTGGGTCAGTCACAAGCTCTGGCACAGCTGTTCTTGAAAAAGAGCAGTTTCTGTCAAGAGCTCTCTCAGCCCCACCCACTTCACAGGGTGTCTGTTGTGGGGAGGGGAAGGGAAAGGAGTTTGTAAGCCGCTCTGAGACTCCCAGTGAAGGGCGGGGTATAAATCCAATCTCTTCTTCTCTTCTTCTTCTTCTTCTAGTAAAAAGGGTCTCAGGCCTGGGAAAGACGTCTAGCCAAGGCCATGGAAAGCCACTGCCAGCAAAGCAGACTACCCCTTAGACGGCCCCATGCTCTGACTTGGAATAAGACGTGTCTTCTGCTGACACAAAGTCCCCAGGTTTAACAGGTTTAAATTATTTCTTCCCACCAGGGAAAGACGAGACTGTCTATAACGTGAGTGGGGCGACGGGTAGGGAGTTAAACAGTTCCTTCCTCCTGCTACACCGGGTTGGGAAGTGTCTAGTTATTCACGAAAACCTGCTGCTCAGATATTAATAAGACTCTAATTATACATTTATTGTGCCATGAATTAATTACATGCTACACAGAGCCACCTTTTGCATAGCTATTAAAACTTCAGAAAGGGTTCCTTACACCACAATGCAGATAATTTAATTAGCATATTAATATCTTATTATCAATATGCCCACAGCTGATTCGAA
Organism: Gekko japonicus; assembly: GCF_001447785.1. Classification (NCBI taxonomy): domain Eukaryota; kingdom Metazoa; phylum Chordata; class Lepidosauria; order Squamata; family Gekkonidae; genus Gekko; species Gekko japonicus. Next base: position 297,867 of record NW_015167116.1, on the reverse strand, counting down.
ATGGTTTACATTAGCAGGTGGGGGGGAGAGTCACCACCAACCCCCTTCAAGTTAGGCTGCCAAGGGAAGATGGCGGGGTGAGGGGGGTCACATGACCAGACTGAGGCCTTTTGCTGCCTGGGCTTTCTCCTCAGAGCCCCCTGATTTTTACGCTTCGTGTTCCATTAGAAGCACTTACAATTCAGCCGAGGCCAAGGAGGACATCTTCTTCCTTTCCCCTTCTCTAATCCATTTGTTACTCCTTATTAGACATTCAATGTATTTACTGTAATTGTATTGTTCTGTAATTGGTTGAGCGATTCTTTTATTACAGCCACGCCAATAAAAGAGGAAGGGAGCCCAAGAGGAAATGAGAGAGGCGGCAGCGGGCGAGCTCTTAGGCGGAAAGGGTGGGGGGCATTGCTCTGCTTTTAAAGCACTGGAGGTAGTTTGGAGGGGGGCGTTTCCCACCATTCACAGGGACCAAAGCTTCGCTGTATGAATGTCTCCTTGAGGGGTCCCCCTCTGTTATGCAGATGTTTGAGTTTTCCGGTGAGGTTCTGATCTCCGTTTGTCATAAAAATGTTTTAGATCCATTTATTTCAACTGTCTCTACCATTTGGGATTGGGCTATAGTTGTTACATGATCCAGGGCTCTTTTTGTAGAAAAAGCCCAGCAGGAACTCATTAGCATAATAGGCCACACCCAATAGCAGAAACTCATTAGCATATTAGGCCACACCCCTGACAGCAC
>NW_015167116.1:289626-296857 GCF_001447785.1 Gekko japonicus | reverse complement strand
CTGCCCAAAAATAGCCCTGAAAAAATACAGTCCAGATTTTCTCCCTCGCTTGCCTTTGGGAAGGATGTGGAGTTATGCCTCTTACTATCCGTGGTGATCTGCATGGATGCAATACAGTTATTGTTTGTTTGTTTGTTAGTGTTTTATTTTAAATATTTGTATCCTGCTTTTCTCCACCCGAAAAGCATAGGGGAAAGATACAATATCAATAATCCCACCAAAAAAACCCAGAACAGAACAGCAAACAACATTTTGAGCTGGTCCAGGGTTCGGTAGCTGGCTGAGCGCCGCCAACCTCCAGGTGGCCCTGGAGACGGGGTGGATTAAGGCTCACTGGTGCCCGAAGCACTGACCAATCTTGGTGCCCCCCCTCCTTTCCACAGTGGCCCAGTCCATTTTAGTGGTTGACCTGTCTGACCAGATACACAATGCAGATCACAGCAATACAAACATTTATTCATGTGATAACACAATATACTGTACAAACTAATCTTTTCACCCTTTCCCCAACTTTGTGGTGCCCCCTTTGGCCCTGGTGCCCTAAGCACGTGCTTAGTCTACTTCATGGTTAATCTGCCCCTGCCTGGAGATCTTCTGCTATAACAAGTGCTCTTCAGATAACCAAGACCAGTCCAGCCAGAGAAAATGGCTGCTTTGGGGGGTGGACTCTAGGACATTATACCTTGCTGAGGTCTTTCCCCTCCCCAAACCCAACTCTCCCTAGACTCCACCCCTCAAAACCTCTAGGTTTTTCCCAATCCAGAGCTGGCAACCTGAAGCTGGCTCCTCCACAGAGCCTAATAGCTAAAGGGGCATGTAATGTATCCAGTCCAGACAAGTCCAGACAACTCCAGAGACAAACGTCGAGCTTCGCTCTAAGAGACAATGGACTATGCGGATCCTAGCCCGCTCCAATCAGGGGGCTAGGTTCCCGGCCAAGAGCCTATGGGACTCTCGGCCACTGTACATAACCTATAGGGAAGTAGGGGTGTGTTTTAGGTGGCGGTTTCTTGGGGGATATAAGCCGGCCTGTGAGCCGGCCAAAGTTGTCTTGTTCCGGATAGAATAAAGTACGCTTTGCTGAAATCACTCTCCGTTTGCGTACTTTTCAGGGCAAGAACCTTTGGCTCTTTTTCAAGGCCTCGTGCATCTGACCTCACCCAAGAGACTGCCAGTCTTGAGGATCCATCAATCTCTCCTGAATCGGAGAACCAAATCATTGTACAGCGAAGGGTCTGACTGAGTCACTTGACGGTTTTTTTAAAAAATCAAGTATGGTCCCGTTCACACATGAATGACGGGCGGATTTCCCGGGTGCGATCACATGAGAACATCTGGCAGGCATCCCACACCCGTCGCCAACCCGTTTTGCCCCGCCGAAGACACAGAGTAAAAAAAATACCGGGGAAAGGGCAGTAGCAAACGGGTTTGCGACGGGCCGCAGATGGACTTCCCCGTGTGATCACTCCGGCACGCTCCCATTGCATCACTGATCTCTCGTTGGAGCACATCCGGAAACACGCAGGGGTGGAAAGACACGATTCACCCGCCGCTGCATCTGATCACGCTCTGGCGGGTCTAATAGATACGGCGCAAAAAGCCTCACTTCCCCCCCCCCCGCGTTATCTGTCATGTGTGACCGGGAGAATGCCACTAGCATATCAAATCCCAGCAGATAATAGTTTGTGTGCGTGTGTGAACATAAGTGTATGTGGGAACGGGCTGACATTTAGGTAGCAATCCTTAGTGTGAAAGCAGATTGTCCTTTTTTCATCTGTGAGATGCTGAAAGGTGTGTGATTATATGAGACCATTTCCACAGTAGTGAAATCCCCCCACATTGACTTTTAAAATCTCTGCGTTATATGAAATTTTCCACAGTAGATTTTTCCTCACCAGGTGCAAACCCAAAGTTTTCTCCTCCTTTCCCTGTGTTTTCGGAACTCGCTAAAACTGGGGTTTCCAAAAATGTGAGGAAAGAAGGAGGAAACCTCAGGTTTGCACCGGTTTTCATTAACTTTTAGCCAGTTTGGTGTAGTGGTTAAGTGCGAGGACTCTAATCTGGGGGAACCGGGTTTGATTCCCCACTCCTCCACTTGCAGCTGCTGGATGACCTTGGGCAAGCCATAGTTCTGACAAGAGCTGTCTTTGAAAAAGAGCAGTTTCTGTCAGAGCTCTCTCAGCCCCACCTACCTCACAGGGTGCCTGTTGTGGGGAGGGGAAGGAAAGGGAAAGGAGTTTGTAAACCACTCTGAGATTCCTTTGGGTAGTGAAGGGTGGGGTATAAATCCAATCTCTTCTTCTTCTTCTTCTGTTAAGGAAAAATCTACTGTGAAAAATTTCACATAATGCAGAGATTTAAAAAGTCAAAGCAGGGAATTTCACTACTGTGGAAATGGTCTGAGAGGCTTGGCATCCTACTAAAGATTCTACATCTGAGTGGGCAGATTATAACAGGGTCAATTTTGTGGGGATGTCACCAATGTTCCCTCTGAGCTGTGGAGTCTTGTGAGCAAAAATTCTACTTTGTGAGCTACTGGCATTAAAGTCATGAGCAAGTGATTTGGCTGCTGCATAAATGAGTTTGCTCTGGAGCCATCCTTCCTGAGCTAAGACAAAAATGTGTGAGCCAGAGGCTAAAAAACTGTGAGCTAGCTCACACTAACTCAGTTTAGTGGGAACACTGGATGTCACAGTTATCTTGGGCACCTTATTCTCCCGTACCATTCTCATCTTTAACAGCAACTCTGGGTGAGATGCATATTTTGCCACACAACTCAAATCTCTGGCTGGTCTGTTTAACTGAAGGGACAGAACTCTTTTCATAGTTAACTTTTAGTCAGTTCCATGATTCCCTGCCAGAGAACATAAGAACATAAGAGACGTCAATGTTGGATCAGGCCAAGGGCCCATCCAGTCCAACACTGTATCCCACAGTGGCCAGAAATACCAGTGCCATCAGGAGGTCCACCAGTGGGGCCAGGACATTAGAAGCCATCCCACTGTTGACCCCCTCCCAAGCACCAAGATGACAGAGCATCACTTGCCCCAGAGTCCCTATCTATACCTTGTGGCTAATAGCCACTGATGGACCTCTGCTCCATATGCTTATCTAATTCCCTTTTGAAGTCGCCCATGCTTGTAGCCATCACCACTTCCTGTGGCAGTGAATTCCAAGTGTTAATCACTCTTTGGGTGAAGAAGTACTTCCTTTTATCTGTTCTAACCTGACCGCTCAGCAATTTCGTGGAGTGCCCACGAGTTCTTGTATTGTGAGAAAGGGAGAATACCTGCTCTTTCTCTACCTGCTCTTTCTCTACCTGCTCTTTCTACATCCTCTTTCCCAGAGGATGCAGTGACAGCCACAAGAATAAACAGCTTTAAAGGGGGATTAGATTCATGGAGGATAAGTCTATTAGTTGGTGTAGATTTTCCGGGCTGTGTGGCCGTGGTCTTGGCATTGTAGAACGTGACGTTTCGCCAGTAACTGTGACTGGCATCCTCAGAGGTATAAACACAGAAAGATAAGTCTATTGATGGCAACTAGCAATGGTGGCTGAGGGGAACCTCCATATTCAGAGGCACTAAGCCTTTGAATCCCAGGGCCAGAAGGCAACATCAGGGGAAGGCCTCGGCCTCCATGCCTTGTTGTTGGCCATCCAAGGGAACTGGTTGGCCGCTGTGTGAGACAGGATGCTAGACTGGGTAGACCACTGGTCTGATCCAGCAGGGCTCTTCTTGTGTTCTTATGCCTGTGGCAGGTACAGTTTCTTGAATCTGTTTTCCCACCTCAGTTGCCAGTTTGTGAGGACACAGCTCTGTAATAAAAGGCTAAAAGGAATGACTTTCACAATCTCATATTTCTGCACTTACATGCAACAGTTATAGTTGTTATATGTGATGCCCAAGGTAAAGTTTCTAATGGCTGGAGAAGAGCCTTTGGGCTGGATCTATTACAATCCCCATTCCACAGCTTTTTCCATACAGGTCCCATGATCTCAAGCATAGCCTTTTTGGTAGTCTTCTCTTTTTCACTCGTGGAAAAACTAGTTGAATCCAACTCCCCCACCCCCTTATCGAAAAAGTGGCATACACTGAGCTCCTTTGTTGTTGTCAGGGCCCTTTTTGTAGAAAAAGCCCAGCAGGAACTCATTAGCATAATAGGCCAGACCCAACAGCAGGAACTCATTAGCATATTGGGCCACACCCCTGACTGCACAGCTCATTAGCACATTAGGCCGCACCCCCATCTTACCAGAAGTAAGATTGTTTGTAAGATTGTTTGTTGTCCAAACCCAGGGCCTTTTTTTGTAGCAGGAACTCCTTTGCATGTTAGGCCACACACCCCTAATGTAGCCAATCCTAATGAGTTTCTGCTGTTGGGTGTGGCCTGTTATGCTAATGAGTTCCTGCTGGGTGTGGCCAACTTGGGAGCCAGCCGGAACTCCGTTCCTGTGCGTTCCTGCCCAAAAATAGCCCTGGTTGTTGTTGTTGTGGTTTCTGAACCAGTTTGTCTTCTTTCACGTTTGTGGGTGTGCCCTTCCGTAATAAAAAATAATTGTGAGCATGGTGGCAGAGGAATCCCAGGTCTTCCTGGATGACTCCTTTGCCCTTGAACCTTTTCAGTCTGATTTCACACCAGATTATGAGATGGATCCCTGTTTGGAGGCAGAAAAGCGCCATGCTTTGTTGTCATTATTGGATTTCTCACAACAATTTATACAGTGGATTATACCATCCTGCTGATACATTTGAAAGCAGGAAGGAGTGTCAAAGGAGGTGATTTGGAATGTTTTAAGTCATTCCTTACGGACGGGACTCTGCTCTCGGAAACCAGATGTCATCAATGTGGGATTTGTCCTGTGGGGTTCCACGGCATTCTGTTCTGTCTCCCATGCCACTCAGTCTTTATGTAAAGCCCTGGGAAGAGATCATCTGTGATTTTGGAATCGGGTATCATCAATGTACTGATGATACCCAGTTCTATATTTCTTTGTTTAGACCACTAGAGGCTGCTGTAACTGTTGTGAGACAGTCCCTGACTGTGCTGGTTAAATGGCTACAAGCAGGGGTCATTTCGTAGAAAAAGAGGTGCAGGCGCTCATTAGCATAACTCATTAGCATAACTTATTTGCATATGCCACACACCCCTGACATCACCGGAAGTGTGTCAGAAGGCAACACCCACCGCTCAGGCTCCACTGGATTGTTTTGGATTGCTAGCTATTTGGGGGGGGGGGACATGCAGATCTGTCCTCGCAGAGGAGGGAGAGCTTGTACCTGAATAAAACTTGGTCTTAAAGGTGTCACTGGACTGCTTAGGCCGGAGGGCCGGAGGGAACTCTGCAACTTACCTGGCTGCTTCTTGCTCTGACTGAGGGCTGCTGGGAGCAGGGGGCGGGCTTGTTGCATGTGGCTGCCCCCTGGGCTCTTTACTGCCAGAGCACCACTCCTGTGCACTCCTGCAGGAAATGACCCCTGGCTACAAGTGAACCAGTTGAAAATGAATCCTGACAAGATGGAAGTTAAGCTGGCTGGGAACTCTTGAGGGAATCATGCTTCCCGTTTGTGATAGGGTTCAGCTGACCTTTGGGTGATAGTGGACCTAGAATTATTGCTGAAGAAGCAATGAGGTGCCATAGCTCAGTGGTAGAGCATCTGCTTGGCATGCAGAAAGTACCCGGTTCAATCCGTAGCATCCCCAGTTGAGAGGATCAGGAAGTATGTGATATGTTTCAGGTGGATTCTTCAGTGTTAAAGAACATCAGAGAATCCATACACTCAGCATGCCATTAACCAGACAGTATGCTGAATCGTGGAAAAGTACTAAGCCATTATTGATTTCTGAGTGGATAGCCCAGGCATGTGAATTTCGTATACTGGACAAATTATCAGAACCTCTAATGCAAATTAATACTGGTGAATATCGGTCCAAATTTAGCTCAGTATGGTTTGCCTTTTTGGAATACCTCCCGTCAAAAGAAGAATTTTTATCAGGTTGAGATACGATTATTGTAATTTGATATTCTAATTATTATTCTAATATGGTTGAATGTCACCGTCCTCTGTAGATTGACGTTAAATTTCACTTTGTGTTTTTCATTTCTAAAATATAATTAAAAATTATTTTTAAAAAGGCAGTAAACCCAGCAGCAGAGGAGGTTTATTATTTTTTCCCCATGTGAGCTATTATTTATTTATTTATTTATTTATTTAATTTCAACCCCCCTACCGAGGCAGGCTCAGGGCGGCTTACATCGGATACAAACAACTCAAAAAAATGTCTCTAAAATCACGACAAAATACATATAAAAACATACAAAGTGCTAGTGCTAGAATAATGCATATATGATTGCGAGCATGAGCAGCAACCAGCAATACAAAGAATCAATTGCCAGCATAGTTATATCCGGCTGTTTAAATGATGTTGATGATGGTGTTAATATTTATTTATTTATTTATTTATTTATTTATTCGATTTGTTATCCCGCCCTAACCCCAAAGGGTCTCTGGGCAGCTTACAGAGAGTGCTAATCACATTTACAGAATCTAACCCTAGGGCCACAGACATACAGGGGTGGTGACTACCCTACCAGGCACCCTTTTTGCAGTGGATCTTCGGTTGTTGTCCTGTTCTTGCGGGTGGTAGTTGGCGGCGTCCTTTTCTGGTGCTGGTCTTTGGAGTTCCCTTCTTCCGGCTGTAGCGATTCCATTTCCGGCCAGGACCACTCGCACTTCCGCGCATGCCCCGCTGCGGCCTCTGTCCCGATGAGGCTCCGGCCTGCTGCGTTGCTCCGCCTCTGCGCCAGTTGGTCCAGCCTCCTTCCCTCGTTCGCTCCTTGCCTTGCCAGCCACCATTTTTTCTCCATCGCCGCCGCTGCCGCCACCACCGCTGGCTCGCCGCTCGCCGCCGCAGCACAGGGACGGGTGCCCCCCCACTCTAGTAGCAGGTACCCATTAGTCTATTCGCCCTTTTAACGGGCTTTCGAGCTGCTGGGTGGGCGGGAGCTGGGACATAGGGCCGGGTGCTCACCCCGGCCGCGGTGGGGCTCGAACAGCCGAAGCTGTTTGGCCAGATGTATGTGCAGGCATCTCTTACCGCCTGCGCCATCGCTCCCTGATTGGGGCCAGGGCCTCAGTTATATAGTGCAGTCATCTAGTGAGATGCTCCGCTGAAGAGAAAATGAATAGGCAGGTTTGCTTTACAAACCTCTGTTTTACAACGCTCTGTT
>NW_015167116.1:288561-289074 GCF_001447785.1 Gekko japonicus | reverse complement strand
ATATTGTTTCATTGGACTTCCCCAATCAATTTACATAAACATCAATTACACATTTACATAGACATCAATCTCAATAATAATAAAAAGTACAGTTCCAACTATAACAGATCACCACATAGGTCATATGTATCTTACACAACTATTGATCCTAACAATCATTTGGCGTTTTATTACTTATTTTACCATAGATGTAATAAATCTATAATATCGGGAATTTCTTTCTGCTGCATCAAATACAGTAATATAGGAGACCACGTCACATGAAAATTAGATCGTGTTCTTTGAGAATAGAAATCATTAACACTCTCTGAGAGGAGGTTTATTTAATGCCAATAGTTCTATTATACATCTAAAATAGATAATTTACTTCATATTAGCAATAACAAATCTGAGAAACAGGTATCCTGCCCAGATAATCAGAAGAAGAAGAAGAAGAAGAAGAAGAAGAAGAAGAAGAAGAAGAAGAAGAAGAAGAAGAAGAAGAAGAAGAAGAAGAAGAAGAAGAAGAAGAAG
>NW_015167116.1:265445-288371 GCF_001447785.1 Gekko japonicus | reverse complement strand
AAGCTGTGAGCTAGCTCACACTAACTCAGCTTAGAGGGAACACTGATCACCACATACCTTGAATACACCAGATGCTGGAGATTTGTGGATCCACAAGACTGTCCCACAGTAGTTTCAGAAGCCATGCCAGGATACGTGACATCACTCAGTGTCTGAAAGGACATCTCTCAAAAATACTTCATTTGAATTGACATTTTACAACTGCAAAGAACTGACATGCCAGCATGGGATTAGTAGTACAGGCTTTTCCGCATGCTCGCCTTACTCCTGATTTTCTTGGCAGTTGATCCTCAAGCATTAGAATCGATTTTGGCAAGGGTCTTCCACACGTCTACCCTCCCTCTGCATTTCAGTAGTCATGGAGTCAGCTTATTTTTCCTCACACATGCCTGAAATAATCGGGATTTTCACGGGAGGATATTGTTGCCATCAGTAGTGGAATCCTAGGACTCTCCCTTTGTTTTTCGTGCATGCTTATACTGAGATGTCAATATCATGGCTGCATTTTTTTGTGAAGAGGGGAAAAAATCACTACAATATCGATATACTGATATATCATTGTAATAGGTCGAGTAGGTACTCTGAATTCCCAGCTTTCACTTTTTAAAAAGAAAGTGAGTCTCTATCCTGTTCACTTGTGGAGATATAAGGGAAAAGGCACATGTCTGTGAGGGAATGGGATAGAGACTTACTTTTTTTAAAAAAAAATGAAAGCTGGGGATTCAGAGAACCTAATTGACCTGTCAGAAGAAGAAGAAGAAGAAGAAGAAGAAGAAGAAGAAGAAGAAGAAGAAGAAGAAGAAGGTCTCAGAGCGGCTTACAAACTCCTTTCCCTTCCCCTCCCCACAACAGACACCCTGTGAGGTGGGTGGGGCTGAGAGAACTCTGACACAAACTGCTCTTTTTCAAGGACAGCTGTGCCAGAGCTTGTGACTGACCCAAGGTCACATCAGCAGGTGCAAGTGGAGGAGTGGGGAATCAAACCCGGTTCTTCCAGATTAGAGTCCGCACACTTAACCACGACACCAAACTTGCTCATTACACCAATATATCAATATTTTAGTGGCTTCTTAAAAAAATTTTTTTAAACCACCCCCTTTCAGGGCAGGGAGAGGAGAGAAAGTGGGCTGGAGGTGGGTGGAAGTGGAGAGGACAAAGAAGACTGACAGAAACATTCTGCATAAGGAAAAAGCCAACTCAAAATCTGTTTTCAGAAAAAGATCACAGTAAAAGTGGTCTCAAAGAACTGGATATCCCCTGGGGCGGGGGGGCAGGACAGGACGGGACAAGCAAGCAAGCAAGCCAAAACTAAAGGCAAAAGAATGCATGCAGAAATCAGAGGATAAACTCAAGCGGTATAAAACCAGATGAGGGGGGAAACCAGGGGTCATTTCCGGCAGGAGCGCACAGGAGCGGAGCTCCGGCAGTAAAGAGCCCAGAGGGCGGGCACATGCAACAAGCCCCGCCCCCTGATCCCAGAAGCCCTCAGTCAGAGCAAGAAGCAGCCAGGTAAGCTGCAGAGCCCTCCCCCGCCCCAGTCCAAAACAGTCCAGTGGCACCTTTAAGATCAAGTTTTATTCAGGTACAAGCTCTCCCTCCTCTGCGAGGACAGATCTGCGCATTCCCCCTCCCCCAGTAGCTAGCAATTCAAAACAGTCCAGTGGAGCCTGAGCGGTGGGTGTTGCCTTCTGACGCACTTCTGGTGATGTCAGGGGGTGTGGCATATGCAAATAAGTTATGCTAATGAGTTATGCTAATGAGTGCCTGCACCTCTTTTTCTATGAAATGACCCCTGGGGGAAACCATGCAGAAAAGCCCTTTAACAGAAGAACAAAGGAACATCATTTGCACATCTACAGCATAGTGATGAAATGTGGGGTGATGTGAACTTTGGCGTGTTAACTGTATCTCTTCTCCTCTTCCCATACTGCTATTGCTGCTATTGCCCTAGAACTGCCCCGATGCGGGAACTGGGACAGGATTCATTATCACCCTAACTGCAGTACAGCTCAATTGCTTTTTTGCACACGCCTGTTCTCACACAGCCCATTGAGTTCTACTACTGCCCTGTCCTTGCTGTGTAACTGCTTCACCCTGTGGACGATTGTTTAATTAGATCACTCTCCAATCGTATAAGTCAGTAACCAATCAATGCTGTGTTTCAATAAAATACTGCTCTCCAGTGTCCATCTCAGTAGTCTATCATAATGCTAGTGGCCACCGATCAATTTGAATCAGCAACACTTTTGCATCTGTCCAGTTTTGGAAATCACCTGATGCCAACTGACTCAGCAGGTGTTTGCAGTCGCTGCCCTGAACCGAACAGGGTGAGTGCTCAGCCCACCTCTGACCGCCACCTTAAGTTCAACAGTCAAACTTGTTAGTGGCAAAATCTGCAGCATCCCTGCTAAGCACGGAAAGTAATCTGACTAACAAACTCAGACTCCTTGTTAGCAAGCACAGTTTCCCTGCCAAACAATTGCCTCGCTGCTCATGACAGGCCAGCAGGATATGAGCCAAGCGAATGAGTGCTGGCACATCCCTAATGATAACAGGGGAGAACACTGATGGTTGTTTTCTGTTATTAAGTCCACACTAGAAATTATTCTAGTTTATTTTGCTATTCTCTTTGGTGAGTGCGTTGGCTAACCTCTCAAATTCTTAAGTTGATAAGGAGAAGGCCAGAAGAGGCCCTTGATTTCTGGGCAATAGCTGGAAACTCAACTGTTGTAATCATTGTTAACAAATACTTTCCCTGCCCTCCATTCTCTTCTTCCTTGAAAGAAGCCAAAGTCTGAATTTAAATGTCTCACTGGCTTTATTGGGGAAGGGAGGGTCATGAACTGTCCCTGTTCCAGAAAGCTGCTGCCCTGCTGTTTCTGCATTTTGCTATCTTCATCTCTGGCCCATTCATTAATATTTCAATGATTGCACCAGTTCATCATTGCTTTTTTCTGTGTGGTGATTTTCTCAGCTTCACACATGAGGTCGCTGCTCCTGCAGCTGGTCATCGCCGCTTTCACACACACAGACACACACAGACACACACACACTAATGCACTTTCAATCCACTTTCAGTGCACTTTACAAACTGGATTTTACTGTGTGAAATGGTAAAATCCACTTGCAAGCGGGCACTGAAGAGGACTGAGACTGCATTATTTAGCACGTGTGAAAGCGCCCTTGAGACTGACTGATTTTGAGATTCCACTCAACAAGGCTCCTCTTGGTTTCAGCCCTGACCTGGATAGCCCAGGCAAGTTCGATCTCGTCAGGTCTCGGAAGCTAACCAGGGTCGACTGTGGTTAGTACTTGGAAGGGAGACTTCCTTGGAATACCAGGTCGGAGGACAGAGGCAGGCTTTATTCAGCCACCTCTCTGAATATCCCCCAGGCCCCCAGTAGGGGTCAGTCACCAGAGGTCAATGTGACTTCCAGGTGCAGACACACCGACACGCACTAAAAATACCAAAAAAAAGAAAAAAAGAAACTAAGGCTGAGTTCAGACTGGCAGTTTGGACCGATATAGGCACATTTCAGAAACGTTTCTCGAATGGATTGAAGGGGCCGTTCACACAGGCACAGCTGTCTGACGTTCCCCAGCCGTACTCAGCCCGTCTTGTAACGCTTCCCTCCCGAGTTTAAAAAGTACCTGGTGAAAGTGGTAGCAAACTCTGGAGAGCGCGTTCATCCCGCTTCCCGGAAGTGTGAACACTGAAAGCCACAATTGCTGATGTCCATAAGCGCATATCTCTGGATTACCAAAAAGAAAGCCACGGCTTACAGCCGCGCCTCCGCCAGGGTATGCGAACACTCCCTTGCACCTCCTCCCCGGTATGCTCCCGCATCACTCGGTGCAGTGTGACCAGGAATACTTTTTGCCACTACTCCCCCGTGCTTCAAACTGCCAGTCTGAGCTCAGCCTAAGACTCCTCCTGGTTTCTGTGGGTTCAGTATGATGTATTGCTTAAGAGAAGCGATACTTGTTGCAAACAGTCCGATGGTTTAAGTTGTAGAGAGGTGCCTTGTGCAGAAGTCAGATCATGTACAGTTAGGGTTGCCAATTTTTTAAGACTTACCGGCGGTGGAGCTTCCTGCCGGTCCGGGAGGTGTCCGAAGATGCGCACGCACGCGCGCGAAGCGCACACGCGCCGCCAGAGCGTCACCGGAAGTGACGTCATATGCTGGGCGGGGCCACACCATTTGAGGGGAAAACAAAGAGTTTTCCCCTCAAATGGCGTGGCCCCGCCCCCAGCGTGCGACGTCACTTCCGGGTGACGCGCACGCCGGGGCGGAGTTCCCCCCGGGCCCTGATTCCCCGGCGTCGGGTAACGGGCCTCCGGGGCGGGGGGAATTCCGCCCTACCGGGGGTGTTGGCAGCCCTATGTACAGTCTCTCAGGGGCAAGCCAGCCCTGGATTATCCATGAAGCAAAATAAGCATGTGCTTAGGGCGCCAAGGAAAGGCAGGCACCACAGCGGGGGGGTGTTATATTGCTTACTGCTATTTTGTGCTAAAAAAATTAAAAAGTTAAAATGTTTATATTTAATATAGTTGAGGGGTCTGGCCTGAGGGAGGGCCTGTAAGAAAACTGAAATTTTTAAATCTCTTATTTCACCTTCAACACTTATTGAGTCTTAATATCTTGTCAGTTAAGCAATGGAAGGGGCCGTGGGGCACCATTGCTGGGCTGTGCCTTGGGTATCAGCCTTAATCTGGCCCTGGGGCCGGGCAAATTATTTATTTATTTCATTTTCTTCATTTATACCCCACCTTCCTCCCCAGTGGGAGCCCAGAAGCATCACAATCACCTCTGCTCACAAAATAAACCAATCCGCTTGAAGAAGAAAAGTAGGTTTTTATACCCTGCTTTTCTCTTACCTAAGGAGTCTCAAAGCACCTTACAATCACATTCCCTTCCCCTCCCCACAACAGGCACCTTGTGAAGCAGGTGAGTTTTGAGAGAGTTCTGAGAGAACGGTGACTGGCCCAAGGTTACCCAGCAGGCCTCATGTGTCTCCAAGGGGCTTACAATTGCCTTCCCTACCTCTTCCCACAACAGGCATCTTGTGAGGTAGGTGGGGCTGAGAGAGTTCTGAGAGAACGGTGACTGGCCCAAGGTCACCCAGCAGGCCTCATGTGTCTCCAAGAGGCTTACAATTGCCTTCCCTTCCTCTCCCCACAACAGGCACCTTGTGAGGCAGGTGGGGCTGAAAGAGTTCTGAAAGAACTGTGACTGACCCAAGGTCACCCTGCAGGCCTCATGTGTCTCAAAGGGGCTTACAATTACCTTCCCTTCCTCCCCCCACAACAGACACCCTGTGAGGCAGGTGGGGCTGAGAGAGTTCTGAGAGAACGGTGACTGGCCCAAGGTCACCCAGCAGGCTTCACATGGAGGAGTGGGGGAATCAAACCCGGTTCTCCAGATCAGAGTCTGCCGCTCTTAACCACTCTGGGCTGCAAAGTTTTTTTTTCCTTGTTTTGCACACGGCACTTCATATAAACAATCCTCAAGCAAGCTGATGGCCAGAAAAGCCAGCACCTCCCTGGACACCATCAAACCCTATTCAGTTCTCAGATGCACAAGTCAGGAAATGTTGGTCTCAGACACATTCATAACTTCATGAGAATATTCCCTGTGGAAGGAAAGAGACATTCAGAATTCACACTTGCCAGGGGTGTTGATGTGCCAATTGCCACAGCAGAAAAGGAAGAAACAGTGCTGTCTTGGATACCCAGATTGGTAGAGGAGATCGGTTTGTAGTTTGGGGTTTTCAAGCAACTATGCTGCTATCTTTGCCAGGATGATAAGGTTAGACAGTACCATTCTGAGATCATAATTCCAAAATCATCACAACCTTATCCCGATCATATGGATGAGCATCAATGTTGCTAGTATCACTCATATATATAGGATGTAGCATCTTTATATACCAGTCTTCCTCACAAGGATTCAAGGACCGTGTATGTGGAAGCACTACAGCTGAGGCATAGTTAACCCCCCCTCACTTTTTATTAGAGCTGGCAGATGTTTTGAAAAGAATGAGGCTAGATTTGGTGAGCATTTGTATTTATAGATTATTGCCATGGGTGGCTCATTTGCCCCAAATCTCACTAATCTTTTGATATCTTGAGCTGCAGAAAGAACAATATTGAATTCTGAGGTAAATTATTTCAGATCCAGTGTTTTGGAATATTTGGTGTATATGGATCATTTATTTTTACTTTGTAAGGAAAGACATCCAATTTATTTTTTTCCCCAATGGGTTAATGCCTTTAGTTCCAAAAGTTAAAGTCTGAAGTTCTTGATGTAGAATTTCTTCTGTATCATCGCTTAATACAGCAGTGTTCCATCAGAATGGCAAATTCAGAGTGAATAATGACACGAAGCCAATAGACTGGAATTCTATTCTTCATCATCCCCCCCCCCAGAGACATTTGAGATGCAATTTGCCTGTATTGTCCAGTTTTCACAACTAAGAAGGAATTATAGTACTGACCCCTTACTTTTTGAGAAGCAATCTAGAAGTCTGCTGTATCATGGAATTAAGGGGATGTTAAGTCGCTCGCTTAACAAAGTAGTCGGAGAGTGATTCAGCAAAGATTCAGCTTTATTACACAACTCGAACACAACTCCAAGACGGATCAACGTCTGATAGCCAGAACAGCTTTTACATTGCAGCTATTCTGCTTTTAAACTCTCCCGCTAATGTAGCCACGCCTACTGTACAGTTACCAACCAATAAGGTTGTATGCATAAGGACCAATCACGGATGTTCCCACTCAGGGAGCTTGCTGACAGTGATTGGTTAGGTGCTTCCTGGGCTAGCAATGTGATTGGATGTATTTGGATCCTAGCCCAGGACGAAGCTTAATATAGCATTTCAATTAGATGTTTTCATAACACCTTATGCATTCAATGGCAGCTTATTGAATACATTACAGGGGATATCCCCATGAAAAGATTCTTCACACCTGTGATGGAGCAGGGTTCACTGACAGAGCTGACACTGAAGAATAGAAGCAATAGGCAGTGATAAATATAGACCAGTCCACACAAAATCAGGGAGATAATGTTATGTAACTGGCATATTCCTGATTATATTGAAGGGTGCAAGCACGCACCTCTGTTTAGTTATTGAAGAATGTGGAAGATCATCCATAATTGTAAGCCAACTTGAACCATAACAAAAGGTGGGATATTCGTGTTTTAATAAATAAAACAATTGTTTGGACATTTTTGATGCCAAGATCATGCGAACAGTTTTTCCCTTTGATATATATATATTTTAATCTGCAGGATGGAAAGCAATACGTTTTATTATCTTTTTCTAATTGTAATACCAACCATGTGATCTGTTACTATTTGTAGATGCAGGTTACTCCCATGTAGGAAAAACAAATAGAGCAATTAAAGCACAGACACAGAACATAAGAGTAAGTTTAGGTTCTGGGACGCTCCATTAGTCAATACTTTTACAGGACTCAAACACTTGGGAAATGATTTCCAGTTGTTTGTGACATAAACACCGCCCCTTGTGGAGCTGGATTTGCTGCTGCTTCAACAAAAATCCTGTGGGATATACATACTGGCATAGTGAAAGGTGTGAATGCAAAATTGGAATCTACTGGTGTTCTGTAATTTCAGACACCTCCTTATTCTAGCACAATGGAATTCTGTAGATGAGATTTCAAACTGGGAATTTCAAATTAGTTTGCCACAATAGTGTGCAAGCTTCAACAGGGTTAGATCCCTTGCAGGATGGTTCTTTCTCATTGAACATGTAGCTTTTTTACATATGTTCATATGAACTTAAAAATGCCACTGGATTAATTTTTTAATATGTCATTTTTGATACGATTGGATACAAACAGGGGTAATTTCCTGCAGGAGCGCACAGGAGCGGAGTTCCGGCAGTAAAGAGTCCAGGGGGTGGGCACATGCAACAAGCCCCACCCCCTGCTCCCAGCATCCCTCAGTCTGAGCAAGAAGCAGCCAGGTAAATTGCAGAACTGCCCCCAGCCCTCCGGTCCAAAACAGTCCAGTGGCACCTTTAAGACCAAGTTTTATTCAGGTACAAGCTCTCCCTCCTCTATGAGGACAGATCTGCACGTTCCCCCCCCCCCCAATAGCTAGCAATCCAAAACAGTCCAGTGGAGCCTGAGTGGCGGGTGTTGACTTCTGACACACTTCCGGAGATGTCAGGGGGGGTGGCATATGAAAATAAGTTATGCTAATGAGCTCCAGTACCGCTTTTTCTACGAAATGACCCCTGGATACAAAGTCAGAACATAAGGCCAATTCTAGCTGACTATCTCACATCAGAGCCAAAATATGCTCCTTGAATTTACCCTTATAATCTCTATCCTTGTTTTCTGAGCCTGAGGCTTTTTAAAAAATAAAATCTAGCTTATTGGGCTCAGAGTTGCAAACTCTCTATAGCTTGGCCAACAGAACCTGATCTCCCCTAAATTTAGGGATTGTTCCAAATGCAAATCTTCCAGCTGTATATCAATTTATAGCTCCATATTTGCGCAGAGCCATCTCCTTGGCCAGGTTTAATGTTCTTCCTTCTGCTCTTCTCTCTCGCAGATTCCAGGGGATCCCCTACTCTAGCAGGTGCTGTCCTTGTAAGAAGGACTGTGTTGAAACTGTCCCCCGTGTTCTCCTTCAATGTCCCTTTTATCTGGTGCCCCGCCAGGATCTTCTGTATCCTATATTAGCTCAATTCTCAGAGATTCCTAATGATTTTAAGGTTCTGTTTTTGCTTGATTATCAAGATATGAAAATAACTGAAATAGTAGCAAGGTTTCTTCTTAGTGCTATGGCTATACGTTCTGATATGTAACCATTAGGTTTTTCTGTTTTCATGCTGTTTTTCTGCACCGTAGCTCCAATTTTCTGATCTATATTTAATCTGATCTCCTATTGTATCTATATACGTATGCCAATAAAGGCTTGTCAAAGTAAAGTAAGGACATAAGAAGGGTTCTGCTTGATCAGACCAGCGTACCGCTTGAGTGGCCAATCAGTTACTCCGGAGAGCCAGCAAACAGGGCATAGAGGCCTGGGCCTTCCCCAGATGCAGCCCCCTAGCATGGGTTTCAGAGGTTTATTGCCTCTGAACATGGAGGTTTCCTTAGCTCATCAATGCTAGTAGCCATCAGTAGAGCTATCATCCATGAATCTGTCTAAACCCTTCTGCACCTGTGGCGATCACTGCATCCACTGGCAGTGAGTTCCACAGTTTAATTACTCATGGAGTTAAGAAGGACATTGACTAAAGGACGCAAGATTTTTTGTCTGTGCTGATTGCCCATCAACCCTTAAATCATCGTGGTTGTCTTTTCTGGACTTTTCCCAGATCTGCAATATTATTTTTGAAATATGGTGACCAGGACTGCACACAATAATCCAAATGAGGCTGAACCATAGCTTTATACAAGAGCATTACAATATTACGGAGAGCCAGCAAACAGGGCATAGAGGCCTGGGCCTTCCCCAGATGCAGCCCCCTAGCATGGGTTTCAGAGGTTTATTGCCTCTGAACATGGAGGTTTCCTTAGCTCATCAATGCTAGTAGCCATCAGTAGAGCTATCATCCATGAATCTGTCTAAACCCTTCTGCACCTGTGGCGATCACTGCATCCACTGGCAGTGAGTTCCACAGTTTAATTACTCATGGAGTTAAGAAGGACATTGACTAAAGGACGCAAGATTTTTTGTCTGTGCTGATTGCCCATCAACCCTTAAATCATCGTGGTTGTCTTTTCTGGACTTTTCCCAGATCTGCAATATTATTTTTGAAATATGGTGACCAGGACTGCACACAATAATCCAAATGAGGCTGAACCATAGCTTTATACAAGAGCATTACAATATTAGCTGTTTGATTCTCAATCCCTTTCCTAATAGGTGCCTTTTTTCATCATTACCACACTGAATCAATAGTTCCATCTAGCTTTCCACAACAACCCCAAGATCATTTTCAATCCTAGACGCAGCCAGTTCAGACTCCATCAGCATACATTCAAATTTAGGATTTTTTGTTCCAGTGTACATCACTTTACAGTTACCAACATTGAACTTCTTTTGCCACAACATTCCCACTCATCCAATTTAGAGAGATCCTCCTGTGGCTCTTCACAATCTTGAATCATTTGGCATCTTTTGCAAACTTGCCTACTACAGTGTTCAGCCCCAATTCCAAGTCATTTATGAACAAATTAAACAGCACCCTACCGTTCTTCCCGGTTCTGTCCCACACACACACGGCCTCCATGCCGAGGGCTTAGGTTACTGTAGGAGCACTGGCAGACTTGGAAGCCAATCCCGCAGGAGGTGCTACAAAGAGACCAAGAAGTCCTAGGAGAATCAGTGTGGGATTCCATTGTCCACTACCCTCCATTGTGAGAACTGTCCATTTATTACTACTCTTTGTGATCTCTCATTTAATTGTCTTTTAATCCATACGAAGACCTGTTCCCTTATCCCATGACTTCTAAGCTTACTCAGAAGTCTTTGGTGAGTTGCTGTTGTTGTTCAGTCGCACAGTCGAGTCCGACTCTTCGCGACCCCATGGACCAGCTTCCGCCAGGCCCTCCTGTCTTCTGCTGTCCTCTGAAGTTGGCTCAATTTCATGTTCGTTGCATCGATGACACTGTCTAACCATCTCATCCTTTGCCGTCCCCGTCTTCTTTGACCTTCAATCTTTCCCAGCATCAGGGTCTTCTCCAGTGAGTGCTCCCTTCTCATTTGGTGGCCAAAGTATTTGAGCTTCAGTTTCATTATCTGGCCTTCCAGGGAAAATCAGCATTGATTTCTTTTAGGATTGACTGACTTGATCTTCTTGCAGTCCAAGGGACTCTCAAGAGTCTTCTCCAGCACCATAGTTCAAAAGAATCTATTTTTCGGCGCTCGGCCTTCCTTATAGTCCAACTCTCGCAGCCAACATGACTACTGGGAATACCATTGCTTTGACCATGCAGACTTTTGTTGGCAGGGTGATGTCTCTACTTTTTATCATGCTGTTTAGGTTCGCCATCGCTTTCCTCCCAAGGAGCAGGCGTCTTTTAATTTCATGACTGCTGTCACAGTCTGCGGTGATCTGGGATCCCAGGAACGTGAAGTCTGTCACTACTTCCACGACTTCCCCTTCTATTTGCCAAGGAGTGATGGGGCCGGATGCCATGATCTTAGTTTTTTTGATGTTGAGCTTCAAGCCCACTTTTGCGCTCTCCTCTTTTATCCTGAGCAAGAGGCTCTTGAGGTCCTCTTCACTTTCTGCCATTAGAGTGGTATCGTCTGCATATCTGAGGTTGTTGATCTTTTCCCCAGCAATCTTAATTCCCACTTGTGATTCATCCAGGCCAGCATTTCGCATGATGTACTCTGCATATATATTAAATAAGCAAGGTGAGAAACCTTGTCAAAAACCATTTGGCAGTCCAAGTGTATAAAGTCTACTGGATCACCATTGACCACCTTAGCCAGCCTTGGCTGGGAGGGCGGGATAAAATGTTAATAAATAAATAAATAAACCTACCTGCTCAAAGAAATACAAAAGGTTGCTGAGGCAGAAACCATGCCAATTTTCCTTCAGCAGCCTTTGTTCCTCAATGCGCTTAATAATTCCCTCTTTAATAACAGTTTCTGGTACTTTACCTAGGCTGCCTAGATGCTAGCTTAAGAGGCCTGTAATTCCCTGGATCCCTCTGGACCCCTTTTTTAAAAAATCAGTTTTCAGTTTGCCTAGTAGCATTAGAACGTCATCTCGTCACCTCAATTTGACTTAGTCCTTCAAACACCCTCAGATAGAAGGCAATGTAAGTTAGTGGAAATTGCTGCCATGTGTCATTTCAAGTAAGTACCTCAAAGGGAAAAGTACACACAATTTTAAGGAGACTGAATATTGAAGTGGGTTTTCTTAGGGGGGAGGGTGTTACTGAAAGAGTGATACCACAGGTTAATCCTCCCTATCAGAAGGATAGGGAGGGAAGGGTCGGAGGCAGAGTGGCTCTGTATGTCAGAGAGGGTATACAGTCCAGTAAAACTGAGAATGTAAGAGAAATAGATTCACTTACATAAACACTATGGGTGGAAATAGTGTGCCTGAAATGAAGCTTAACTCTTGGAAGTTTGTTATTGCCCACCCAATCAAACCTTAGAGGATGATTTAAAAACAGCAAAAGAATTAAGGAAAGCAGCTAGACAAAATAACTGTGTCATAATAGGTGATTTGAACTACCCACACATTGATTGGGTCAATATATGTTCAGGTCAGGAGAATGAGATAGGGTTTCTATATACTCTCAATGACTGTGCCATGGAGCAAATGGTCACAGAACCTACCGGGGGAAGCGATCGTGGACCTGGTGAGAGATATAAATGTGATAGTACCAGTTGAGAACAGTGACCATAATGCTATTAAGTTTAGCATTTATGTAAATAGTGAGTTGCCCAGAAAGACCAACAAACCCACATTTATCTTTAGAAGGGGTAACTTCTCTCAAATGAAGGGTTTGGTGAAGAAGAAACTGAAAAGAAAGGTAAGGAGGGTCAAATCCCTTCAGGAAGCTTGGAGACTATTTAAAACTACAATCCTGGAAGCTCAGATAAAATGTATACTACAGGTTAGGAAAGGTACAAACAGATATTTTGAAAGGCCTGCATGGTTAACGAACAAAGTAATGGAAGTAGTTAAAGGCAGGAAGGATTCCTTTAAGCGGTGGGAGGCTAGGACCAGGGCTTTCTTGGTGGCAGCCCCATCCTGGTGGAATGAGCTCCAGGAGGAGATCAGGGCTCTGTGGGACCTTTTACAGTTCCGCGGGGCCTTTTGGGAGCTGCCACCATCACCAATGAAGAACATTGGGTGGTTGAATGTAAGAGGGCCCTGGATTCCAGAAATTGCCACCAACAGCCTAAAGAACAGCAAGCACTGCAAGGACAATCAAAATTAACACTGTGAGCTGACTGCGAGCTGAGAACTCTGAATAATGGTTGCTACTGTCATATGAACAGAGGTCATTTCGAGGGGGATCGCGGGGGATCGCAGTTCCCTTGGTGAGGTATGGGGGCGGGGCACGACGAAGCCCTGCCCCCTGCTTCCGGCCGCCCCGCTTCCGGCCCTCATTCAGCCAGGAGGAGGCAGGAGAAGAGGGAGGGTAAGTTGCTTCCTCCCTGCCTCTCCCCACCCCTGCCTGCCTGGGGCCAGGGAGGGCCTTCGCGGGGCTTCCTTGCACTCCCGCCGGCTTTGCAGGTCCACCGCCGGGCCCCTCATGGGGCTCGGCAGTGGAGCTGCAAGGCTGGCGGCGGTGGCCGGGACCATTGGGAGCGGAGTGTGTGGCCTTATGACACACTTCCGGTGATGTCAGGGGGTGTAGCCTTATGACACACTTCCGGTGATGTCAGGGGGTGTGGCATATGCTAATGAGTTATGCTAATGAGTTCCCCTAGCCCTTTTTCTACGAAATGACCCCTGCATATGAACAATTACTACTAGCACTTTATTATGGTTTTAGAATTGTTTTAATTGTAACTGATGTTTTAATGTAATTTACCTGTTTTTATGTAAGCCGCCCTGAGCTGGCTTCAGCTGGGAGGGTGGGGTAGAAATTCAATAGATAAATAAATAGTCTGAGTGAGCTCAGTCTGTGGCAAATAAAATGCAAGTCAGTGATCAGACAGGCAAAAAGGAACATATTGCCAAAAAAAAAAAAAAAAGACCAATAATAAACATTTCTTCAAATACTTTAGTAGCAGAAAACCAGCCAGGGAGGCAGTGGGACCCTTGGATGACCAAGGGGTAAAAGGATTACTAAAGGATGATAGGGAAATGGCAGAGAAGCTGAATGCCTATTTTGCTCCTGTTGTCACTGCGGAAGGTGGGAGGCGTTTGCCCACTCCAGAACCACCGATTTCAGGAGGGGTATTGAAAGACATGAGTCGGATTGTGGTGACGAGAGTGGAGGCTCTGTGACTGATGGCCAAATTAAAAACTGACAAATCACCAGGCCAAGATGGCATTTTTGGAGTTTTGAAAGAACTCAAATGTGAACTTGCCCTCCTAACAACAATATGCAATCTATCACTAAAGTCTGCCTCCATTTCCAAGGACAGGAAGGTATCTAATGTAACCCCCATCTTTAAAGACAGTTCTCAAGGAGATCCAGGAAATTACAGACCGGTCAGTCTAATGCTGATACCGGGTAAGTTGGTGGGATCCCATTATTAAAGACAGAGCAAATTGATAAACAAAAGCTATTGAGGGAAAAATCAGCATGGTTCCTATAAGGGAAGCTTTTCTTTCACTAGCCTTCTAGAGCTCTTTGAGAGAGTGAACAAACGTGGACAAGGTAGGGTTGTCAGACCCCCCAATAGACCCCAGTACAGGCAGGGGTCCCCTGCTGACAGGTCCTACCTCCCTGTTGTCAAGGGCAGGGTTTGAGGAGGGGAGGGACCTCAACAGGATATAATGCCACACAGGGCAGGAACGCACAGGAACGGAGTTCCGGCTGGCTCCCAAGTTGGCCACGCCCAGCAGGAACTCATTAGCATAATAAGCCACACCCAACAGCAGAAACTCATTAGGATTGGCTACATTAGGGGTGTGTGGTCTAACATGCAAAGGAGTTCCTGCTACAAAAAAGGGCCCTGGGTTTTGACAACAAACAAGGTAAACAGAATAACAAGCAAAAGGTGGGTGTGGCTGGATAACCACACTTCTGGTAACATGGGGGTGTGGCCTAATGTGCTAATGAGCTGTGCTGTCAGGGGTGTGGCCCAATATGCTAATGAGTTCCTGCTGTTGGGTGTGGCCTATTATGCTAATGAGTTCCTGCTGGGCTTTTTCTACAAAAAGAGCCCTGAGTTGCCACAGATTCCACCCTCCAAAGCAGCCATTTTCTCCAGGGGAACTGAACATGGTCATCTGGAGATCAGTTGTAATAGTGGGAGATTTCCAGGTGCCGCCAGTAGGTTGGCAACCTAGCTATGAGATCTTATTGTAATGCTTAGAAACATTGCTAGGAGTGCTTTTTGAAAGGACTGTTCGTAATCCTGGTTCCTTCTGTGTAATCAGACTTTTCGGAGGTTTGGGCTGGGTTGTCACCAGTATGCTGCTGACACCCAGCTATGTCTGTTGATGGATGGCCGACCGGACACCACCCCAGAGGTTCTGGCTTGGACATTAGAAGCCGTGGCTGGCTGGTTTCATCAAATTAAATCCATCAAAGATGGATGTCTTGTGCCTGAGTCATGGAGGGGTGGATTTAGGGATCCAGCTCCCAGCCCTCAGCACCATCACCAATGGTAAGGGGTCTGGGCATGATCCTGGATGCCTCGCTTTCTATGGAGGTCCAAGTCATGACCGTTGCCAGAACACCTTTCTGTCATCTCTGGCTGGTCAGGCAAATGGTTCCTTATCTCCCTCCTTGTGACCTAGCCGCAGCAATCCACGCAATGGTCACCTCCAGGCTGGATTTCTGTACTGCTCTATGCTGGGCTGTCCTTGAGGTTTACTCAAAAACTCCAAGTGGTTCAAAATGTAGTGGCACGTGTCCTTATGGGGGGACCTCTTAAAGCACATATCCAACCAGTGCCCCATCAGCTGCACTGGCTTCCAGTGGAGTACTGAATCTAGTTCAAGGTTTTGGTAAAGGTAAAGGTTCCCTTGATCAAAAGCCAGTTGAGTCCGACTCTAGGGTTGCGGTGCTCATCTCCGTTTCAAAGCCGAAGAGCCAGCGCTGTCCGAAGACGTTTCCGTGGTCATGTGGCCGGCATGACTAAACACCAAGGCGCACGGAATGCTGTTACCTTCCCACCGAAGTGGTACCTATTTATCAAATTGCAATTTCTTGCTTTCGAACTGATAGGTTGGCAGGAGTTGGAACTAGAGATGGGAGCTCACTCCATCATGCGGCACACTCGGGTCTCGAACTGCTGAACTACCGACCTTCCACAGCCTGCAGTTCAGCGTCTTAACCACTTGAGCTACCGCAGCTCCAAGGTCTTGGTATTAACCTTCAAAGCCCTGAGCAGTCTGGGACCTACATATCTACAGGACCGCCTCTCCCACTATGTCCCTTGAAAAGTGTGACGCTCATCTGAACACAAGCTGCTGGTGGTCCCCAGCCCTGAGGACATCCGTTTAGCCTTGACAAGAGCCGGAGCCTCTTCAGCTCTGGCTCCAGCCTGGTGGGACACTCTCCTGAGTGAGATCAGGGCCAGTGTTCCCTCTAAGCTGAGTGAGTGTGAGCCAGTGCACAGTTTTTTAGCCTCCAGCTCACACATTTCTGTCTCCGCTCAGGAAGGAGGGCTCCAGAGCAGACTAATTCATGCAGCAGCCAAATCACTCGCTCACAACTTTCATGCCACTGGCTCACAAAGTGGAATTTTTGCTCACAGGACTCCACAGCTTAGAGGGAGCATTGACCAGGGCCCTGTGGGATCTGTTTCAGTTCCTGTAAAAAGAAGGTGTTCCACCAGGCCTTTGGTTGAGGTGACGGGTGTCTCATCATTCTGGCCTCTCCTGCTCCACACCCCCTGACTTAGCTTATTCAGTCATTGTGGGTGGTGTTTTATAGACATATCAGTCGTCTTGGATTGCAGTCACATGCACCAGAAAAAACGGGGGGGGGGGAGCGAGGCTATTTCCTCCGGAGGAATTTGACCCGCAGTTGCACAATCACACCTCCCTTTGAAGCCGCGGGTGCAGTCCATCAGTGTGTGATCAACGCAACTGCGGGGGAGTGGGGGGGGGGGGTTGTGCCGTTTTTTCCCCATGCGCTTAAATGAGGGATTGATGAATCGCACCTCCGCACCGAGGGCTCCCTATGGAGTTTGTGATGATGTGCATGCTGCGAGGGGGGGAGGGAACAATGGCACAGAGTCGGGATGGCCTGATCGGACCATCCCAACACCAGAAGAGCGCACTGGAGCTATCAGACATGGGAAAGTCCATCCGTGGCCTGTCGTTACCTGTTAACTACCAGATTTCCCTGGTGTCTTTTAACTCTGCTTCTGCGGCAGAGCAGAATGGGTTCCCGATGGCTACTGGACACTTCCCAGATGTTGTTGTCTGATCGCGCTTGCAGGGAGGGCGGGGTATAAGTTTGATAAATAAATAAATAAATTGATAAATAAATAAATAAATCTGCCCAGCATTCGCACCTATGTTGGGTCTAATTGTGTGTATGATTGCAGCCTTGGTATGTTCAGGGCTGGCTCGCTCACTAGGCGAACTAGGCGTTCGCCTAGAGCACCCCCGCCCTCAGGGGCACCAAACTGCACCCACTCCCCGCCAAAAGCACCCCTGCTGGCTCTGATGGGGGGGTGCATGGGGGGCGCCAGAAGGGATCCTCACCTAGGGTGCAAAATATGCTGGGGCCGGCCTTGGGTATGTTATGTTAAATTATTTTAATTGTTGAATGTTTTTATTGTTTTATTTGTATTTTTAATCTGTTGTGAGATGCCCTGAGCCCTGCTTGCGGGGAAGGGCAGGACAAAAATCCAAACAATAAATAATAAATGTATTAATACTTTGTTGCTTACAAGTTCCTTTAATTCAGATCAAACATGATTGCATTGTATCTTTTTTTTAGCTTCTTAACTTCCTGATTAAAACTGATGCCAAATGGAGATAGGCCAGCATCCTGTGGACGTTCCAGCCTGTAGTCAACTTCAGTTTCAGTGCTAGTTAGTTGTTTGAAGTTGTAGGCACAGATTGTGGTTGAGTCTCCCAATCGCTTTAGTAATTTTGGTGCTTTAATTCGTCACTTCCTATGATATCCTGTGCATATTTTGGGACATGCCATACAAGCACGTGCATGGTTTTCATCCTATTGAGAGCACTGCTTATTTTTCATGAGTGCACTGCTTATTTTTCATACTCCTGTCCCCCCCCCCATGGTCCATTTCATACTCCTGTCCCCCCATACTCCTGTGTGTCCCCCCCCACACACACACAGTCTTTCCCCTTCCAGTTTTTTGCAGGCTGATACTTCATAACATCCTTTATGCTTGGAATGACTACCAGTCCTCAGCTGACTGGGAAACAGTAAAGCAACATTCAGTGTGGAGGGAATGAGGAAAGCGGAACAGTTCCTGAACTTTGCCACATAGATGCTAAATAAAGTCACTAAGTACTGAAAGCATTTATCAAACATCAAGAATGTTTCCTCCAAGCCTTTCATTTGTCTGGGCACCAGAGATGTCTGAAGAGCCTCTTCATAGCTACGTGTTGCTATGGATTGCTCCCTTATATTTAACATGGGCAGTGCTGTTCCAGAAAATGCCAACATTTTCTATCAGTTTGTACTTTAGCAGCCCTCTATGCTGTTGCATTCTTCTCATTTTCTGCGCTGACATACTCGATGTCTGAAAAGGCCAGATGTTGTCTAGGCTAAATCCAGTCCCTTTTTGACAGCAGAGTCATCCGCGGATAGCACAGAACAAACTACTGAATTCAGGCAATTTGACACATATGTTCAGCATTTAAATGATATGAACCCTTAGCTGTAGAAATGTATTCTAGGCGCACAGCCAAGGGACTCAGACTCTCTTTGGCCAACGCCGTAAGAAGCTCCACAATGCTCTCCAGTGGTTGCTGCTAGACCCAACCCCCAGAGTCCAGCTCCATCAAGGGGTATGATGGGGAGAGGGTGGCACCTTTGGTCTCCCAGTACACCCCTGCCCCCCATGGCTTTACTTTACAGAAACCAAGGCTTGGAAGTTTAGGCAATAGTATTGTGGTTGCCTAGCAACCCCACAAATAGCCATTGAGATATCAGAACAAAGCTTCAGCAGGCATTCTTTTCTTTAAAATAAAGGTGTTGTTTCTATTGTTCTGGGGAGTTTTAATCACTCAATGTGTGTGTGTTTTCTTTTTTAGACCTCAGATTTTCTTCTCCAAACCCGGGGGCCTCCTTCAGCTCCTTCAGAGAACCCCACCACCACCTGTCCCTGGCTACATTTCATGAATTATTTGATCCACAATCTATGGCCCAGCTCAGAATTAGATCTATGGCAGAACAACGCCTTTAGCAATAATACCTAGAGGCACCCTCCCTTGGTGCTGAAATCTTTTAGAACTACTTCAACACTATGTTGACAAAGGATGGTTTTTACTGCTAGTGACCCTACAGACATTTTGCTAACATGTAGATTTCCCCTCTAATATTCTGAATTGTTTTGGGGCCTCTTGACAGCACTGCATAAAATCAACAAGCGTTCTGAAAAAATTGCCAAGATGACTGAGACGGGGTGAAAAGCGGCAACAGCCCGAAGTTCAAGGTAGCAGCGTTTCCCCACTCCACCGCCCCTGCCCTGCCCTCCTCCATTAGTTGATACTTTGAAGAGGAAAACAAGGGAGTCTGGGGGCTGTTTAAAGTGGGGCAGCTGATATTTGTGGCTTGGCCTCTTTGATGCCGTCTGCGGGGAACATAAATCGCTGCTGTCCTGACGGCTACTGATTTGACAAGGTTAACATAAAATAAACTAGAGAACTAAGTCGAGGATTTAAAAAACAAATTGTGGAATTTAGCTCTGTTTCCCCTCCCCTTCTCTGTTCTGCCGGTTACAGCCCTTCTGCTTTTCCAGCTTCCTTTCCTGCACTTCTTCCTCCCTGCTGGAAACTGACAGCTTTTCATGACGCCCCGGTTGTTATTGTGAGATTATCCTCATTCCTTCTCCCGTCATCCAGTGACTTCCCCCGTTCCCCAGAATTTTCTGCCTTCCTTCTCCCGTCATCCAGTGACTTCCCCTGTTCCTGTTCCGCAGAATTTTCTGCTTTTCCCTCTAATTCTTCTTCTCCTCGTACCGCTGCTATTCCTCCACTGGATCTGTGCCCTGATCCACTTTCTTCAGCAGACGGTTCCTCTGTCTTACACACAGGATTAGGTCATAGGGTTCGAGCCAAAGTTTCATTTCCACCCCCTCCTTTTCTGGGGGGGGGGAGGTTAAATAGAGCATGAAGCCTGAAGTAGAGTTCCACCTTTCCTGCATGTTCATCCAGTTTCAAGACATTTCCCCCCCTCTTTCTGTGAGAGGGAATGATGGCTAAGAAGACATTAATGCACCTAAACATGCCCTCTTTGGTAACTTTTGAAGGGTGATTGATTGATTTTAATGCACTTACAGTCTACCATTCAAAGACTCAAGGCAGACAGCTACTGAATTAAAATCTCTGTACTTTGCAGAACCCAGAGGAGGCCAGATTTGGCCATTGTTTCTAGAGCTACTGGGCTGCGTTAAGGTTACCAGGCTCTGGTGGGAGGTTTGGAGGAGGGAAAATGGGGGGGATGCATAATGTTGGCATATAGTATTGCTGGAAACTCTATGGTTTTACTATAGAGTTTCCAGCAGTTCCCAGAGCTACCCTACCCTCAGAGCAGAGGCAGGCAAAGCGGGTTGCTGATGGCCCTTGGCGGTGTACGGCTGCACTCTGCTGTCAGTTTCCATTTGCCCCTGTTGTCTAAATTTCCATCTCTCCAGGATAGTGAGAGGAGAGAGTCTCACACAGACACACACACTTCCTCCCAAACCCACCTTGCTCTGAAGTTTTGGGAAGGATCACAGAAGGGTTGTTGTCAACCTCCAGATGGCACCTGGAGATCTCCTACTATTATAGCTGGTCTACAGAGGACTAAAATCAGTCCCCCTAGAGAAAGTGGCTGCTTTGGAGGATGGGCTCTATGGCATTCTGTGAGCAGTGGCACAGGGGATTTATCCTCTGGTTAAACATCTGAGCTGAACAGGACTGCTGTCAGTTCTAGCCCCGTGCTGGTGTGAGCAACCAGCCTTGTCCCCAGCTCGCCATCCACCCAGCGGTTCCACTTTCTTGCTTTCGAACTGCTAGGTGGGCAGGAGCTGGAACTAGAGACGGGAGCTCACTCCGTCATGTGGCACATTCGGGCATTCTGCCTGGATGAGGTCCCTCCCCTCCCCAGACCCCATCCTCCTTAGGTCACAAATCACGCCCGTAGCCAGATTTTTTGTTCGGGGGTGCATTTAAATTGTTAAGGGGGCAGTTAAATTACAGTTAATTAAGTTAATCTGAATGCCTGTCTTTAAAGGGGGAGGCTCTGGGCCTCGCGCTGTCCGAAGACGTTTCCGTGGTCATGTGGCCGGCATGACTAAACACCAAGGCGCACGGAACGCTGTTACCCTCCCACCAAAGTGGTCCCTATTTATCTACTTGCAATTTCTTGCTTTCGAACTGCTAGGTTGGCAGGAGCTGGAACTAGAGACGGGAGCTCACTCCGTCATGTGGCACATTCGGGCATTCTGCCTGGATGAGGTCCCTCCCCTCCCCAGACCCCATCCTCCTTAGGTCACAAATCACGCCCGTAGCCAGAATTTTTTGTTCGGGGTGCATTTAAATTGTTAAGGGGGCAGTTAAATTACAGTTAATTAAGTTAATCTGAATGCCTGTCTTTAAAGGGGGAGGCTCTGGGCCTCTTTCTAGCCCTTCCTTTCAAGGGACAGGGCAGCAAGCACATCGGTTCTTAGGAAAAAAACAGCTCAGAGGGCATTTAATTGCCTTCAGAAGGCATCTAAATGCCTTTTGCGTTCCCTTCCACAGGGCAAGAAAGCTTAAAGGGACACTCAAGAGTGGCGCCTTCAATACATCTCCCGCAATCCCCCTTTCTGCTAGCCCAGTCCTGCTGGATACCACCTAGGTCACGGTGAGTCTTTCAAAAGCATTCCCATGAGCCTTTGGGAAACAGCAGCAGGCAGCGGGGGTTCTCTCCTCAAAAATAAGGTTTCTGGCATGGCTATTAGTGGGGCAGGGCTTTTGATTAAGGGGGCAGAGCCCCAAAATGCCCCACTGTAGTTATGGGCCTGTCACAGATATGCTTTCATGGCTGCCATGTGGGTAAGAAAGTTCAGTTTTTAATAGACCCACCCACACAGCAGCCATTTCCCCTTCCGCCGTCCCGGCAGATGCAATGAGCAAACTATGCAAGGCCTGTACCCCCCCCCCCCCGTGCAAAACTCCTCAGCTGATACATGCCTGGCAGGCATGCTATACAAACCAAAGCCCCTATTATCCCTGATTGGCCCGTGAACGCAGCATTTTCTCCAGCCATGTTTATTTATAACGTGCACCGTCCCTTTTCCCTCAGCTCCATATCTTCCAGCTTTGCAACCCTTTCTTCAATATGGTATGTCAAGCCTTAAACAACTTTGTTAGACAGCCTTTTGCCTACGTTGCCTATTCCATTGCCTGAGACAGCCTATTATTTGTTTGCTGGCAATTTTTCCCCAGTTCTTCGATCCTAGCCCTGCTGCATCCTTTTTTCTTTCTTTTTTTAGTAGAGATCTGTGCTGTTTGACATTTCAGGCCTTTATCTTCCAGCCTCCCCCTTTATAGCCTGAAACATATCCCTCCCCCCAGCACTTTTGAACAAGAGTGAACAACAAACATCCAGCCTGATGACAAGGTATGGAAAACCCGAAGAGCTTGCACTGTTTCATGTGATTTTATTTGTGGATTTTGCTTCGTTTCAGTTTTTGTCAGTGGAGTGAAGGGGAGGCCTGTGACTCAGTGGTAGAGCATCCGCTTGGCATGCAGAAGGTCCCAGGTTAAACCCCCAGGTTCAATCTCCAATTAAAAGGATCAGGCAGTAGATGATGTGGAAGACCTTCACCTGAGACCCTGGAGAGCCGCTGCCAATACTGACTTTGATGGACCAAGGGTCTGATTCAGTACAAGGAGGAGGAGGAGGAGATTGGATTTCTACCCGGCCCTTCACTCGTAGTCTCAGACCATCTTACAAACTCCTTTCCCTCCCCCTCCCCACAACAGACACTCTGTGAGGGAGGTGGGGCTGAGAGAGCTCTTGACAGAAACTGCTCTTTTTCAAGAACAGCTCTTATCAGAACTACGGCTTGCCCAAGGCCATCCAGCCAGGTGCAAGTGGAGGAG
>NW_015167116.1:247592-265355 GCF_001447785.1 Gekko japonicus | reverse complement strand
CTTTAAGACCAAGTTTTATTCAGGTACAAGCTCTCCCTCCTCTGCAAGGACGGATCTGCACATTCCCCCCCCAATAGCTAGCAATCCAAAACAGTCCAGTGGAGCCTGAGCGGTGGGTGTTGCCTTCTGACACACTTCCGGTGATGTCAGGGGGTGTGGCCCATGCAAATAAGTTATGCTAATGAGTCATGCTAATGAGCTCCTGCACCTCTTTTTCTACAAAATGACCCCTGACCACTACACCAAACAAGGCTTCATGTGTTCAAGAGTGGAGGGCGGCTAGAGGCTTCTTACCAAGGGATTCATGGAGTAGCACCTGTCCAATTGAGGTGGGGATTAGTAGAGAGGGAAGACTATATTTCCTCCCATTTTGGGATCAATAGGGTGATAGGTTCCAATGAGGTGACCTGGAAAAAACATTGTGTTTTATTCCACAGGAAACAATGGAGATGGATGGCAAGGGCCCCTTTCTCAGGGGCCGATATAATTGGACCTCTTTGTACAATTCACTTGAAGGGCGGGAGGGGAGTCTTTAGTAGAGAGGGAGGATTTGGTTCCCGGAAAATCTGGTGTAATCTGGATTAAAAACAGCCTCTCGAGAAACCTCCCAAACATTTCCCCATAGGAAGTAATAGGGATACTTGATATTTTTGATTCCCCCCCCTCCAAACAAAATGTACAAAATTATATCCATACTCTGAAAAATTCAGGAAAAAAGTAATCGTGCCGTTTCTAAAACTGTGAAACAAAATGAAGGTGCAAATTTTTCAAGTGTGCACCCCTAATACAAGCTGGCACAACTCTGGGGAAAGATTTATTTTAATCCTCCCAAAGACCTTGCACTGAATCTACGTTAACCACTTAACTCTCCAGAAGAACAGAGGAAGAATTATACATGGAACAGCCATCAGGGTTTACAGAGGAAAAGAATAAGCATCTAGTCTGTAAACTTGAAAAGGGGCTTTGTATTAACCAAGCTGCAAAAGGATGGTCAGATAAGCTGACCAAGATGCTAGTCAATCAGGGTTTCAGACAAGACAAAGCTGACCCCCATCTTCACAGCAGACACAGAGATGGAAGATGTACATTTATTCTGACCTACGTTGATGATCTGATTATTTGCCCTGAAAATCAAAATGACTGTGCTGCTGCTATTATATCCCAACTAAACAAGGATGTAGAAGTCAAACAGCTACACAATACTAACTTTTACTTGAGTCATTTTGCTAAGTAGAACCTGAACAGAAAAGAAGTCCCAAAGATGGGAGGAGGTTACAAAGTTGCATTCCCATAACCAGATACTTCAGAATCAACTCTGCTTTACTCCGTGTGATTTACTTCTAATTAAATACACTTAACAGCACAATGCAATGTTATTATAGTGCAAACAGCCAGTGATTTAAACGAGCTTAGACTGCAGTAACAACCAGTGTTCCCTCTAAGATGAGTTAGTGTGAGGTAGCTCACAGTTCTTTAGCCTCTGGCTCACATATTTTTGTCTTAGCTCAGGAAGGATAGCTCCAGAGCAAACTGATTTAGGCAGTAGCCAAATCGCTCGCTCACAACTTTAATGCCAGTAGCTCACAAAGGTCCCGTCCACACGAGGGGATTTGGGCCAGTTGCGGGACAGTTCGGGGGCGGATCAAAGCAGCGCGATCACACCACAACATCTGGGAAGCGTCCTGCTTCCGTACCCGAACTGGCCCTTTCCCTGGAAAAGCCATCGCAAGTTGAACCACCTACCTTGGTGGTTCAAATGGAAACGGTGCCTCTAGCCGGGCGTTTGATCGCCGGCGCGTCCTTGCGCCGGCACAACCCCGGGCCGGAGCCAAACTGCGCATGTTCCGACATGCCGGCTCCAGGTTAGGGCCGTGTTTTCTCCCGGCTTGATCGCGCCGGGGAGAAAAGGCGCCGCAGCCAGGAGATCCGTGGGATCCCGCCGCGGTGTCTCAACGTTGGCGTGGCAAAGCCGCGCCTTAAGAGGCTTTTCCCCTGCCGTGTGGCAGGGGCCAAAGTAGAATTTTTGCTCACAAGTCTCCACAGCTTAGAGGGAACATTGGAGCACACCCACCACAAAGGATTGGACTGCAGTTAAAAGGGTGATGAGGTACCTAAATCGTACTGCACACCTTTAAAATGAGACTGCCAGCATTAATAATCCCACACTATTGGATTATGCTGATGCAGACTGGGCTGGAGAAAGGTCAAACCAAAGATCCACTAGTGGTGATGCATTTTTGCATGGGGGTGGGGGTGGTATAAATTGGGCAGGTCGTAAACAAGAAATTGTTGCCCAATCATCTACTGAAGCAGAATTTGTATCAGTTTCCAAAGCCTGCAGAGAATCAGAGTGGTTTATAATGTTACTGGAGGATTTTGTTTTTAAGGAATCTTTACCATTTCAATTGCTAGATGATAACCAGCATTATATAGCATTCTCTCTTTCAGAAAGAAACATGAAGACACATGTCTCTGCAGGTCTCTCCTCCAGAAACAATGCCCTCATACTCCCACATACCTGTTGCCGGACAAACTGGCAATTTGTGATAGGGGAACATACTCTTTAAATCAGGCTTCTCTCTCTCTCCTTTCATCTGCAACCTGAATGTGAACTGGATCTACTTGAATAAATGTAAGTTTACCTTTTTTGCAATATACTTCTTGGGAGATCTGTTTACTGCACTCAATATCACACTTCTGTGACTCGGCAAAACTTTGCTCTGTTAACCAGATATCCCAATAATAGTGTCCACCAGGGCTTTTTTTGTAGAAAAAGCCCAGCCGGAACTCATTAGCATAATAGGCCACACCCAATGGCAAAAACTCATTAGCATATTAAGCCACAACCCTGACAGCGCAGCTCATTAGCATATTATGCCACACACCCCATGTTACCAGAAGTCTGGTCATCCAGCCACACCCACCTTTTGCTTCTTATTCTGTTTACCTTGTTCGTTTTCAAAACCCAGGGCCTTTTTTTGTAGCAGGAACTCCTTTGCATGTTAGGCCACACACCCCTAATGTAGCCAATCCTAATGAGTTTCTACTATTGGATGTGGCCTGTTATGCTAATGAGTCCCTGCTGGGCGTGGCTAACTCGGGAGCCAGCCGGAACTCCGTTCCTGTGCGTTCCTGCCCCAAAATAGCCCTGGGTCCACTCCGCAAAGCTTCCATGAGCTTTAGGGGAACTGATCTCTGTTGTCTAGAGATCGGTTATAATTGGAGGCTGGCAACCCTAGAAGGTATTGGAGGGGAAGCAGGGGTGCCCTGAAACAAAATCAGCCGTAGAGGCCCTTCCTTAGGCAGCAAACTGCCCTGCCCCTCCTCACCCCCTTTCTGCTTCCCCTCCCTGCTCAACCCCTCCCCCCCCCCCCCCGGCTCTGCTTCCACCCTCCATTCAACCACTGCTTCCCTGCTCAGGGAGAGGTTTTGACGGTTTGTCTTGACTTAAGAGGGGTTCAGGTTACCCCTGTAGTGAAATGTGAGCCTCTGCTAGGCCCAAGGAAGAGGGGAGGAGCCAAAAGTCTTAACAGGGAGTGTGAGGGAAAGCAGAAACTACACAGGAAATGAGCCCAGTGACAGAAAGCTGTTCTGCTTGTGTGTTTGCAATAAATACATGGCCTGGACTTCCCCCACCACTAGGAACCTGGCAACCATGGGGGGTGACTTGCTGGCAGCAGGGGAGGCCTACACCAGATTCTTAGGGTCGTAGCTGGCAACATGGTGATGTCACTTCCAGTGCATGCCGGGAGTGACGTAATCATTTTGCCAGTGCCATGGGGACACTCTGGTATTTGGGCAAAAACTCTACTGTAGGAGCCAGTGGGGGAATGGCAAACCTACGCCATCGCCAATAAGTCTCTCCTGCCCCCTGCTGGTTGCCAGGGGAGACCAAGAAATCCTACTCTTACATATTTCAAAATGCTGCTTTTTATGAGTTTAGGGTAGAAAACATCAGTGTCGCTACAACAAACACACTCAGATCTGAACAAATCCCAAAATCATTATTTCAGTGTATACGGTTAAAAAAAAAAGAGCTCAAAAGTTAAATCCATTGGTGCATAAATCTTGTGTTTTTAAGTATACTCTCCTCTTCACACATAGGATCACCATTATAAGGCAGAATTAGGGGATCAGGGTGGACAATGGATCCCTTTTGTTTAGAGCTGTTGGTAAATTCCCTCGTCCACAAGTGCATCGGGCTCTGAAATTTGCATCTGTTCAAAAGAACAGGATTTTAAAGCCCTATTGTGAAGGATAATAAATCTGAAACACCTTATCTGCCATAAAACTATATTCTTCCAAAAGCTTTGATTCAGAGAACGCTATCTTATAAGCGAAATATACAAAAAGAAAAAAAAACACCCTCCTGCAATCAGAACTTCCTACACCAAACATAAAGAAGAGTTAATAGGATTGCTGCAGATTTGAAAGAGGGAAGGGTGTAGAACACAGCAAGCAAGTTTGAAATGGGGCATTTATAATCTCTAGTTCCATTAACAAATTCTAATATAGTCTTTGAAGGCAGAAAGCAGTTGTTAATAAAAGTTTAAATTAAAGTGTGCCGGCTGTTGGATTAGATCATTAAAATTGCAGGGTATTGGCGGCTGGCTGGCTCGGCAACACCGAGACGGCGGAGCTAAGCCTGAGAGTGTCACTCGGATGAAATAACTCCAAAGCAAACAGGAGAAAGAATAAAACAATTTTATACATGTGAATTATGAGTCCGGATCATGTTTAATGGAGAAAAAGAAATGTAATCATCTTTCATCAGCCGTCTGTGTCATCAGCCGCAGGGGTCTGCGGGGCCAGAAGACAGGGAAGGTTGAGAGATCCTCAGGAGGATTGGCTGGTCAAGTGCCAGGAAGGCCTGTCGCTGGCATGGTCACCAAGATGCCCACAGATACCACTTTTGGTGCCCGACAAGTGTTTTAAGAAAGTGGGCGGGGCCAGGTTTGGCTCTTCCCCAGCAGGGCTTTTGATTGGCCGCTGAAGAGCTGATCAGCTTCGCAGATTAAAAGAACCTTGGCCCCGGGCACACGTGCCGGAAAACACAAGGGGAAGGCATGGCTATTTGCGCCGTCGCATTCTAATCCACCATTATGCGATCAGATGCGACGACGGCGCACCAGGGTTTTGTCCTTCGACGCGCCCTGCAAAGAGGACAACCAGAGGGAATAGGCGCACGCCGGTGCGATCACACCGAACGAGTCCATCTGCAGCCTGTGGCAAACCATGGGAGCGAAGCGCCTATCGCTTTTTATTCTAGATCACTATCTGCGGCAGAGCGGAACTATGCCCAGATAGACAAGGAGGGTCTGGCGTTGGTAGCGGCTGTCAAAAAGTTCCATGATTTTATTTTTGGCAGACGATTTTTGCTGGTCACTGACCACAAGCCGCTACTGGGGATTTTTGCGCCCGATAAGCAATTGCCAAACATCATGTCCCCACGCATGCTTAGATGGGCGATATTTTTGCAGGCTTATGATTTTGACTTAGAGCACCGGCCTGGGAAAGCGATTGGGCATGCGGATGCCCTCAGCCGGTGCCCGGTGCCGGACATTGGCGCAGACCCTGCCCCCGCCTGTGAGGTCTTGGCAATTGAGGAGCTTCCTCGACCCCCGGTATCATCCAGGGACATTGCAGCACACACGGCCAAGGATAGCGTGCTGTCCCGAGTATTAAACTGGGTTTGGAGGGGGTGGCCGGTTGGAAGCGTTGAACCGGAGTTCGGCCCTTACAAAAGCCGTCAAAATGAACTATCCATTTCTAAGGGCTGTGTATTATGGGGGAACAGGGTGGTGGTTCCTGACAAACTCAGGACGAGAGTGTTAGAGTCGCTGCACGAGGGTCACCCCGGTATGGTACACACCAAAGCGTTGGCCAGAGGGTATGTCTGGTGGCCGGGGCTGGACAAAGAGATCGAAGAATGGGTACGAGGGTGTCCCAAATGCCAGCAAGTCAGACCCGATCCCCCACAAGCTACACCCCAAGGCTGGGAGTCATCTGGTAAACCCTGGGCCAGATTGCATATAGATTTTGCTGGCCCTCTCCAAGGGCAAATGTTCCTAATTGTGGTGGACGCTATGTCCAAATGGCTGGAGGTCGTGCATATGAAATCGACCACATCACTTGCTGTGATCCATGCGCTCCGCCGACTTTTTGCCACCCACGGGTTGCCTGACGTCATCGTCAGTGACAACGGGCCTCAATTTGTGTCTGAGGAATTTAGGCTCTTCCTCACGAGTAATGGCATACGCCAAATGACTTCGGCCCCTTTCCATCCGGCATCTAATGGCCAAGCCGAACGGATGGTCAGGACGGCCAAAGAGGCCCTGGGTAAAATGGACGAAGGGGACTGGAGCCAGAGGCTGGGCTCCTTTCTTTTGCTGCAGCACACCACCCCCTGTAGTGCTACAGGCCGTAGTCCGGCCGAATTGTTAATGGGGCGGAGACTCACGACCCGTTTGAACCGTATGCACCCAGACCTATCAGAAGATCAGTCCGAGCGTACCACTGCGCAACCGAAGGTGCGCATGTTTGAAAAAGGGGACAAGGTTTTCGCACGGAATTATGCAAACGGGCACTTGTGGCTTCCTGGGGTTATATCCGACTCTGTGGGTACTCGAATGTATGTGGTGCAGTTAGCTGACGGTCGAATATGGCGGCGCCACATAGATCAGTTAAGGAGACGTTGGGCTAGGGACAGCGCTGACTCTCCGACGGCTGAATCCCCTGATGTCGAGTGGACACCCCCAGAGCAGGCGGTGAGTACCGAAAGGCCCGGTACTGTCCCCGAGTCAGGGCAGAACCCTGTGTGCGGGGCTGAAATCCCAGTCGAGTCTGTGCCTGATCCAGGCTGTAGTGAACCCCACTCTGACCCACAACCTTGTCTGCCCGTGGAGCCTGCACCGCTCCGCAGGTCCCAGCGTTCGCGGCAAATGCCGACTTATCTGAAGGACTATGAGTGTAAATACTGTTGGAATAACTGATGTACAAAGGTTGATTGCATGTTTGTAAATAATAAAACAATTGGGATGATGGCTTAACTTAGGGGGGAGGAATTGTAATGTATTGAAATGATTACATGAATCACCTCATAGGACTCCCCTGTTAAGCTTCGAGCCAGACCAGGGCTCCTCTGAGCGAACTTCCTATTGGTCGCTTCGTAACAGCGACCAATCAGAACGATACCATTCCCTAGGAGGGAAAGACTCCCATTGGTCTTTATTCTAGCAATCTCATTGGTTGTTATTTGTAAATAGGCGTGGCTACATTAGCCCGGTTATGTTTAAAAGGAGCATAAGCTCCCACTGTTTTCTGTTCTGGTTTCTTACTGAGTTAGTGCTTGCTCGTTACTTCCAATAAAGCTGAATCACTTGCTGAATCACTCTAAGAGTCCTTTGTTAGCGCGATCTAACAATTGGCGACGAAGGTGGGATGTTAGAGCAGGTAGGCAGCCCTGCGGACATCCACACTTCGGACTCGGAAGAAAGCGAGCAGAGCACAGCAGCCGATCCGGCGGAGGCGCCACCAGCTCCGGTGCCCAAGTCTCCCACGATGGCACACTTCTGTGACTGGGCAAAACTCTGCTCTGTTAACCAGATATCCCAATAATAGTGTCCACTCTGCAAAGCTTCCATGAGCTCCAGGGGAACTGATCTCTGTTGTCTAGAGATCGGTTATAATTGGAGGCTGGGCAACCCTAGAAGGTATTGGAGTGGAAGTAGGGGTGCCCTGAAGCAAAATCAGCCGTAGAGGCCCTTTCTTAGGCAGCAAACTGCCCTGCCCCCTCCTCACCCCCTTTCTGCTTCCCCTAGGGTTGCCAACCCCCCCGGTTTGCCAGGGGTCCCCCGTTTTGGGGGGGTTCTGCCCGCCCCCGGCCAAATGGCCGGCGGGGGAAGCCCCACCCCCAACACCCACAGCCACCCCTCCCTTTAAGTGTGTGGAACCCGTGTTTCCTCCCAAGCCTGTGTTTCCTCCCAAGCCTGTGTTTCCTCCCAAGCCCGATCTCCGCTTGAGATCAGGCTTGCAGGGAAATGCCAGCTTCGTGCACTTAAAAGGGAAACGCAGCTGCTCTTAAAGGGGAAATGCCGGCTCCTGCACTTAAAAGGGAAACGCTGGCTCCTTTAAGTGCAGGAAACTGCCATTTCTGGAGATCCGGCGCGCTCTGCTTCCACCCCCCATTCAACCACTGCTTCCCTGCTCAGGGAGAGGTTTTGACGGTTTGTCTTGACTTAAGAGGGGTTCAGGTTACCCCTGTAGTGAAATGTGAGCCTCTGCTAGGCCCAAGGAAGAGGGGAGGAGCCAAAAGTCTTAACAGGGAGTGTGAGGGAAAGCAGAAACTACACAGGAAATGAACCCAGTGACAGAAAGCTGTTCTGCTTGTGTGTTTGCAATAAATACATGGCCTGGACTTCCCCCACCACTAGGAACCTGGCAACCATGGGGGGTGACTTGCTGGCAGCAGGGGAGGCCTACACCAGATTCTTAGGGTCGTAGCTGGCAACATGGTGATGTCACTTCCAGTGCATGTCGGAAGTGACATCATCATTTCGCCAGTGACATGGGGACACTCTGGTGTTTGGCCAAAAACTCTACTGTAGGAGCCAGTGGGGGAATGGCAAACCTACGCCATCGCCAATAAGTCTCTCCTGCCCCCTGCTGGTTGCCAGGGGAGACCAAGAAATCCTACTCTTACATATTTCAAAATGCTGCTTTTTATGAGTTTAGGGTAGAAAACATCAGTGTCGCTACAACAAACACACTCAGATCTGAACAAATCCCAAAATCATTATTTCAGTGTATACGGTTAAAAAAAAAAGAGCTCAAAAGTTAAATCCATTGGTGCATAAATCTTGTGTTTTTAAGTATACTCTCCTCTTCACACATAGGATCACCATTATAAGGCAGAATTAGGGGATCAGGGTGGACAATGGATCCCTTTTGTTTAGAGCTGTTGGTAAATTCCCTCGTCCACAAGTGCATCGGGCTCTGAAATTTGCATCTGTTCAAAAGAACAGGATTTTAAAGCCCTATTGTGAAGGATAATAAATCTGAAACACCTTATCTGCCATAAAACTATATTCTTCCAAAAGCTTTGATTCAGAGAACGCTATCTTATAAGCGAAATATACAAAAAGAAAAAAAAACACCCTCCTGCAATCAGAACTTCCTACACCAAACATAAAGAAGAGTTAATAGGATTGCTGCAGATTTGAAAGAGGGAAGGGTGTAGAACACAGCAAGCAAGTTTGAAATGGGGCATTTATAATCTCTAGTTCCATTAACAAATTCTAATATAGTCTTTGAAGGCAGAAAGCAGTTGTTAATAAAAGTTTAAATTAAAGTGTGCCGGCTGTTGGATTAGATCATTAAAATTGCAGGGTATTGGCGGCTGGCTGGCTCGGCAACACCGAGACGGCGGAGCTAAGCCTGAGAGTGTCACTCGGATGAAATAACTCCAAAGCAAACAGGAGAAAGAATAAAACAATTTTATACATGTGAATTATGAGTCCGGATCATGTTTAATGGAGAAAAAGAAATGTAATCATCTTTCATCAGCCGTCTGTGTCATCAGCCGCAGGGGTCTGCGGGGCCAGAAGACATGAACATATCGAAAGCCCAGAGGACAGGGAAGGTTGAGAGATCCTCAGGAGGATTGGCTGGTCAAGTGCCAGGAAGGCCTGTCGCTGGCATGGTCACCAAGATGCCCACAGATACCACTTTTGGTGCCCGACAAGTGTTTTAAGAAAGTGGGCGGGGCCGGGTTTGGCTCTTCCCCAGCAGGGCTTCTGATTGGCCGCTGAAGAGCTGATCAGCTTCGCACATTAAAAGAACATTGGCCCCGGCCACACGTGCCAGAAAACACAGGGGGAAGGCATGGCTATTTGCGCCGTCGCGTTCTAATCCGCCATTATGCAATCAGATGTGATGACGGCGCACTGGGGTTTTGTCCTTCGACGCGCGCTGCAAAGAGCACAGCCGGAGGGAATAGGCGCGCGCCGGTGCGATCACACCGAACGAGTCCATCTGCAGCCTGTGGCAAACCATTTGTTAGTAGATCTTTGCAGGTACTTTTTAACTGCGCATCTATGGCAGCACGCCACGGGTTGGCCACGGGTGCGCTATGTGTGCCAGATGTTGCGGTGTGATCACGCCCTGAAAATCCACCCAGCATTCATGCCTTTCGCGCGGCAAATTCTCCATGTGACCGGGGCCATTGTTTCAGTGGAAGCTGCCACCACAGTGTTTGTCCTCAGACCAATGCTCCCTCTAAGCTGTGGAGTCTTGTGAGCAAAAATTCTACTTTGTGAGCTACTGGCGTTACAGTTGCGAGCAAACGATTTGGCTTCTGCATAAGTTAGTTTGCTCCCTGAGCTAAGACAAAAATGTGTGAGCCGGAGGCTAAAAAACTGCGAGCTAGCTCACACTAACTCAGCTTAGAGGGAACATTGTCTCAGGATCAAAAAAAGGTTGAGGATCCTTGCTGCAGGCAGTGGAGCAGGCTTCTCTCTTTGGGGAGTTGCCTGTTTCCAGCTGCAAAAGTAGAGGGCATCTAACTGAGATGGAAATATGTTTAGGTGGTCTTCCCACTAACAGTACTTCACCACTAAGGCCCAGCAAATTGCCAGAGAGAGAGAGAGAAAGTGTGAGAAGGTAAACGTTGGCTGTGGTCACACACACTAAATAGTCCACTTTCAGTGCACTTTTCCAACTGGATTTTGCTGGTTCACCCTGGCCCATTCTTCATCTAGCATTCACTCCACTGTTTTACCAAACCCACGTTGGAAAATACATTCCCCTCTACATTGCATTCCACTTTCACTTTCTTTGATTGTCGGGTTTTATGGTAGCCTCCACGCTGCCTGCCAGTTTCGCTTCCTTTGATCTCTCGGTTTGATGGTACCGTCTGCATACATTTCTGGCTGTTCAGGGGTGATTCTGCAGTCAGTATGTTGTTGGCCCGGGTTAGTTGAATGTGGTTTTGAGCCGCATCCTTGTCTGTTCCAGTGTGGGCTTGGTAAAACAACGGCACGAATGCTAGATGCAGAATGGGCCACAGTAAAATCCAATTGGAAGGTGCACTGAAAGTGGATTGATAGTGGATTATTTAGTGTATGTGACCACAGCCATAAGTCCATGGAGGGCAGGGGTCTGCTACAGGGTATCTATCTATCTATCTATCTATCTATCTATCTATCTATCTATCTATCTATCTATCTATCATCATCATCTATCTATCATCATCTATCTATCTATCATCTATCTATCATCTATCTATCTATCTATCTATCTATCTATCTATCTATCTATCTATCATCTATCTATCTATCTCTATCATCTCCTGCCTTTCTCCTCAGTTAGGACCCAAAGCCATATACATCTCTCTTGTTTCTTCCATTTTATCCTCACAAAACCCCTGTGAGTTAGGCTTAGGGCTGCCAAGTCCCCCCGGGGGGGCAAGGAAACTCCTGCCCCAGAGGCCCGTTCCCTGGCGGCGGCGGATCGGGCCCTGGGGGGAACCCCACCCCAATGTGTGCGTCACCAGGAAGTGACATTAGGACGCCGAGCACACTGGGGGTGGGGCCACGAGCATCAGAGGGAAAACTCTATGGTTTTCCCTCTGATGGTTGTGGCCCCGTCCCCAGCGTGCCCGGCATCCTAACGTCACTTCCGGGTGACGTGCATGCGGTGCGCGCACTTCACACGCGTGCGCGCGCTCCAGTCGCCGCCTGGGAGTCCCCGCTGTGGCGACTGCAACGACTTGGCAACCCTAGTTAGGCTGACTGTGTGTGACTGACTGAAGGTCACCCAGCAAGCTTCCATGGCAGAGTGGGGGCAAGAACTTGGGGCTCCCAGATCCCAGTCGGGCACTTTAAACATTATACCATGCTGGATCTCAGTCCCCCCCCCCATCAGTTTCCTCCTCAAATGACACCTGTATCTGTACTCGAGTCGTAACCAACACTTATTCCCTATTTTCTTTTTCGCCTGTGTTTATTCCCATAGGACCAAGGGGGCAGGGGTATCTACCTTAGTATCTCATCTCTGGTGCAGTTAACATTTACTGTTCCTGGCAGTTTTCTTTCTCCCTGTATTTTTCAACTGAAAATGAAAGTGGACACTGCAAGTTGAGATGATGCCTACTTTGTAGAATAGAATCGAGTTCTGCCACACTCATTATCCCTGGAAGAATTATGAGGAGAGCTTGCAGCTTACGGGGAAGTTGAGACTTGAAAGTAGGGTGGGTGCAGAAGCCTGAAGGGACAAAGGGAGAAAAAGACACTAAGCTGAGGGAAGAAGGACCAAGGAGAAAAAAATGTAGATGTATATACATATGGACAGGAGGACCTTCTACTTTTGACAAAAAAGGAATAACCAGTGAGCATCAGAGGCCGAAGCCAAGCCGAGAAGCCAAGCAGAAGCAGAAAGAGTGCCTTTTATTCATACATTGGTTTGACCTGGGGCAGTAGCTTCATATAGTTTTGAGAGAAATCGTAGAGATTCATCCATAAACAAACCTAATTTCCGACAATCCATTCTGCTTCTTAAGGCAGGTATCTTCAGCTTCAAAATTTCTTTTTAAAAAATGGCAAAATATCTCTCGGCTATTCCTTTTAATTTATAAAGTAATTCTATAATATCCTAGAGGCCAAACGTCAACACAGTCAGAGCCACCTTCTTGGTTCACATCCATGCTGGCTTGAACTTGATTGTCTAGACTTGGCATAGGCAATGTTGTCATTTAATTATTTCTTGTCGGACAGATGCAAGATCATTTCATAACTTTAAGTAATTATTTTTCTCTGAATATGTGTGCGTAGGCTTGCTTTTCTGGTGGGAAATCTGTCTTTCTTCCCCCCACCCAAGGCCTGTAGCCACGGGGGGGGGGCTCTTGGGGCAACACCCCTTCCCCAGTGTGTCCTGTCTCCTCCTGGCAAGAGCCTTACACCCAGTGTTCCCTCTAAGCTGAGTTAGACCGATTTCACACAAGAGCTCAGCTCGCAGGCCAGCTTATATGTGCACAGAAACCCACATCCCAAACACACCCCACTCCGTGTATTGGCTATTACAGTGGCCGAGGGTTCCATAGACTCTCGGCCCAGAGCCTAGCCCCCCTATTGGTGCGGTCTAGGATCCGCAGAGTCCATTGTCCTTGGAAGTGAAGCTCGACGGCTTCTGATGACCACGTGCAGCCCTGGCCTCGCACGCGGTCGAGCCTGAGTATATTACACCATGAAAAGCTGCAGG
Organism: Gekko japonicus; assembly: GCF_001447785.1. NCBI lineage: Eukaryota > Metazoa > Chordata > Lepidosauria > Squamata > Gekkonidae > Gekko > Gekko japonicus. The sequence continues at coordinate 252,101 of NW_015167116.1, read as the reverse complement.
GAGCAAAAGGCAGGGTTTAAATGGCTGGGAGCCATTTAAACCCTGTTTTCTGCTCCCCACGGCTTTTTGTGGGTAGCACAAAGTACGGCCATTTAAACCCCTGTTTTCCGTTCCCCGTGAAAAGTCGCAGGGAGCAATGGTGGTTTAAATGGCTCTGAGCCATTTAAACTGAACAGCTAAGCACTGAGGAGTTTCTAGCCACTCAGCTATTTCTGCTTTCTGCTCTTCATGAACCGCCATGGGCCATCATGAATTGCACCTAAATTCATGGAAGTCTGTCACAGTTCTTCAGTTCACGAACCCTGGTTAATGCACCTCGAACAAGCCACGCCTTGTGACAAACTTTGGTTTGTTAGCTGGTTTATGCCCATCCCTACTTAGAGAGCATTACTGGGTTTTCAGATTTGGACATGAAAATGTCTTGAGCATCACAACAGCTAGAATGACTTATGCTCAGTGTTGGAAACAAGAACGAACATCTGAGTTTTGAGAATGGATAAAAAAGTTGCTTTTTATGGTAGAAATGGACAAATTGACAAGAAAACTTAACAATAAAGAGGAACAAGAATTTTTTGCAGATTGGATGGACTTTAAAGAATATCTGGAGAAACATTGGGATGTAAAGAATAATCTACTTTGTTTTGATAATTATTAAGAATAGAAAAACTCGGATATAGTTGAATATATGATGATATTAGTTAAAGAAAATGTTACCTATTAAGTTTTGTTTTAGAGGAAAATGACGGATAAGAAGGAGGAGGATTTGGAGGGGGTGGGAGCACTGCGGGAAGTCAGAAGAGGGGCAGGGAGGGTAAAAGGAAAAAAGTGTCTATAGTGAATGATGAAATGTTTTAACGTTGGACATGTTGTTATATCCTGATAATAAAGTGTTTTTTTAAAAAAAAGAAAGAAAGAAAGAAAATGTCTTGAGCTGACTCTGACTTCCACAAGTTATATTCCTTTCTTTCTAATCACCTTTAGCTACTTTAAAAAAAATTATACAGGAATTTTCTACCTTCAGCATGAATTGTTTAATGATCCAATCTGTAGCTCATGCTGTCCCTCCCCTTGTTCACTTTGCCTTCAAGAGAAGGAAATATTCCATATAAATTACTCTTTCTCTGCCCATGATGGCTATACACTGAGGCCAATATTTAAGGTGCCTCACACACTTTGGATGATGTAAAATGTGGAGAACCAGAGTTTAATTGGGGATGTTAGCAGCCACCCCTAAAACCATCTGATCAATAGTCTGGAGCAATTACTCTAATAACAAATTAATTGCCTGTAGCAAAATCAGCAAAGAGTGCTGTGGTACCTTAAAGACTAACACATCTACGATGCAAATGCCTGTGACGAAGTAGGTTCTTGCCCGTGAAAATATAGGCCCTAATATATTTGCTAGTGTTCCAAGTGCTACAGAAACTCTTTGCTGTTTAATACAATTTTTTTTTACTGGCAATATTTTTCACCTTCATAGTTTCAGTGTTAGCTAACGAGTTTTTAATGTAAATATATTCAAATGAATTAACAGTCTGAAATGATAAATAATAGCTGGAAGGGTGTAAATAATGTTCACGAGGTCCTAGCACAACTTTAAGTATTCCTGGCGACCAAGATCAAGTTAACTCCTGCTACAGTATTCCTCGTTACTATGTATGGGTGTGAAAATTGGGCAATGAAGACAGCTGACAGGAAGGAAGTCGATTCCATTTGAAATGTGGCATTGGAGGAGAGTTTTACGGGTACTGTGGACCACCAAAAAGACAAAGAAGTGGGTTCTAGATCAAATCCAATCTGAACTTTCCTTAGAAACTAAAACGATTAAACTGAGGCTGTTTTACTTTGGTCGCACTATGAGAAGACAAGACTGTCAGAACCCACAGCTTACAACGGAGTACACGCATTCAGGAACGGTTATACTTTTATTGCAAAGCTATAGATGCAGTAACACAGGCACTGTTGAGAATGGCGGCAACCCATTGAGCATAATAGGATATAGGGTATTCATATGCAACCTCCCCCCCCCATGGCATGGGCCAATTAGGTACCCTCCCACGCACGGGACCAGCTAGGAAACCGTTAGGTGGCGAAAGCTGGGAAGCAATAGTCTCTCACGGTGGATAGGAGACTTCCAGACAATACAACTTTATTTATTTATTTATACATTCAATTTCTATACCGCTCAATCCCGAAGGCTCTGAGCGGTTTACAAGCATTTTACATTCCTAACTAGGGCCACTGCCACATACAGTGTATATATAGGGAGGTGAGTGCCTACCAGGCACCCTGCCGGTGTGTTTTTTTTGTTCTTTTTCCTTCTGCCGCTTCCTTACGGTGGAATCTTGTCTCGGCAGGCTCCGCAGCGGCTCCTTCTGGGGAAGCTTCCATAGTCTGCGACTGTGCGATGAGGCGGCAACCCATTGAGCATAATAGGATATAGGGTATTCATATGCAACCTCCCCCCCCCATGGCATGGGCCAATTAGGTACCCTCCCACGCACGGGACCAGCTAGGAAACCGTTAGGTGGCGAAAGCTGGGAAGCAATAGTCTCTCACGGTGGATAGGAGACTTCCAGACAATACAACTTTATTTATTTATTTATACATTCAATTTCTATACCGCTCAATCCCGAAGGCTCTGAGCGGTTTACAAGCATTTTACATTCCTAACTAGGGCCACTGCCACATACAGTGTATATATAGGGAGGTGAGTGCCTACCAGGCACCCTGCCGGTGTGTTTTTTTTGTTCTTTTTCCTTCTGCCGCTTCCTTACGGTGGAATCTTGTCTCGGCAGGCTCCGCAGCGGCTCCTTCTGGGGAAGCTTCCATAGTCTGCGACTGTGCGATGACTTTCCTGCGCTGGCCTCTGTCCAATTGGGTCCGGCCATGCAGCGTCGCCGCGTTGTCACGTCTCAGGGCCAATCCCCGCCTGGAACGATTCCTGCTTGGTGTTAAATCGCCGCCATGTTCTTTCACCGGATCGCTCCGCCGCCGCTGGTACCACTGCTCCACTCCTCCTCGCCGCCACAATGCCAGAAGGTGGGTGCCCCCCTGCACCTAAGGCAGGTACCCATTTATCTACTTGCTAGGCTTTCGAACCACTGGGTAGGCGAGAGCTAGGACAGGGGCCGGGAGCTCACCCTGGCCGTGGTGGGACTCGAACAGCCTTAAGGCTGTTCATAGATGGATTACCTGCAGGCTCCTTTACTGGCTGAGCCACCTGCGCCACCGCTCCTTCCAACATAACATCCTCCTGCACATCTGTAGAGATAAGCATTGCGGCACAGGCAGAACAGCAGAGACAGGAATGCAAGAGCAATTACCAAGACACAGAATGAACTCCCCAACCCACATGGCAGCATAGCTGACAAAGACTCACTGGAAAGGACAACCATGCTAGGCAAAGTTGAAGGCAGCAGGTAAAGAGGAAGACCCAACATGAGATGGATGGACTCCATAAAGGAAGCCACAAAGGCCCTCGGTTTGCAAGACCTGAGCGAGGCTGTTCACGACAGGTCCTTTTCGAGGTCACGAATTCACAGAGTTGCCATACATTGGAAGTGACTTGACAGCACTTAGCACACAAAGTGTGAAAGCACCTGTCTTCCGGTCTGTGGCTCGGCGATGGCGGACACTCTCCCCGATCGCTGGGGAGGTATTCCGCACTCCAGTGGGGTTGGAGGGGTGCCACCTCAAGTGGCACTCCCAGGTGAGCCTTAGTGAAAGGCTCCGAGCCGGGGGTGCTGGAGGGGCGACCTCTTCAACGGCGCAATGCCGGAGAATTGAGGCGCTCCTTTGCCCCAATCGGTCCGCCCCCTGTGAGGTTCGGTTTTTACCGAGCTTAGCCGATGCCGACAGGGACAAGCAGCGAGGGTTATCGATCTAACAAAGTTACAAGGAGTCTGGATGCAGACGAGCAATGAATCGGAGAATGAGCCAAGCAAAAAACTTTTTTAAAAAGTTAGTTCTCCCCCCCAATCGGAGAATGATCCAAGCGAAAAACATTTTTAAAAAGTGAGTTCTCCCCCCCACCCTCCGGAAAGCAGCGTCGGGGAAGATTCCCAGGCGTAAACAAACTGAAATGCTCTAACCAAACGGGGGGGGGGAGGAGAGAAAAGAATTGCGGAAGTGTGCAAGAGACTTAGCTGTGTTTGCAGAAAAACTTGAGTGTTTTTTCGAAGAAGAGTGAAGTCGGTCTTCTAGTGTAAACAAAGTAGAAAAATGGCCGGTGCGCGAGGAAAGCCAGGCAGACAAATTGGGAGGGGCGGTCAGAGTCCGAGGGGCGAGGAGACAGGAGACTTGCTCTCTATGCTAACGGATCTGCTCAAGCCAATAAACGAAAGACTCGATGGTATTAACCAGCAGATGACCGCATCCAACCAAAGTCTTGCAAAGCAACAGCAGCAGATTGCCGAGCTGGTTATCAATCCAAACAGATGAAAAGCTTAAAGAGACAGTACACGACACCAAAAAAGTTAAAAAGAAAGTTGGTCTGCTAGAACAGAG
>NW_015167116.1:242518-247388 GCF_001447785.1 Gekko japonicus | reverse complement strand
CTCGGTTTTTAAAGCAGAAGAATGGTTGAAGCAGTTTTTCAGATCGAAGGAGGAAGAACAGCAAGAAGGAGGGGGCGGAGCAGTCACCATAGAAGACAGGGACGACGACCAAGGAGCATCAGGTGGCGAGGCCAAAGAGACATATGATTTGCGGCTTAGAAGACCAAAGTAACTCTTTGGAGACTTGAAACTTGCAAGCAGGGATGAAGATGAAAGAACTCTTTGCGCACACAAAAGAAGATGGAGAAGACACTAACATGGACTTACTAATTTCCGATTGCATTGACTTAAACGAAAAACTTTTTAATTTTGAATACTAACAGAATACTAACTGTTAACAACCCTCTCTCTTGGGATTTTAGTCATAGTGTGGGTTTTTTACTTTCTGTCCTTTATTCCAGGGTAACTTCTCCCTCCCCTTTTTTCTTTTCTGTAGTGTTTAGGTGTAACAAAAAAATAATAAAGCTACCCTGCTCGCAGGGGATTTAAAAAAAACAAAGTGTGAAAGCACCTGACCAAGAATATCCATTCAAGAGGAGGGTGCCCCCCTCTTTTCTGTATCAAAGTCCAAACCGAACAGATCCCAAGTGGAATTATCGTCCCACTAACGAATCCAAATAAGAAAAACAAAGTGTGAAAGCACCTGACCAAGAATATCCATTCAAGAGGAGGGTGCCCCCCTCTTTTCTGTATCAAAGTCCAAACCGAACAGATCCCAAGTGGAATTATCGTCCCACTAACGAATCCAAATAAGAAAATTAACAACAACTGGAAATGCGGGAACCTTCTGTACATTCCATGATGCCTGCTACTGCTGTCTGCATGAGCTCTGCCATCCTATGGGAGGCTTTCTTCCCGCTAAGGCAGACATTACCTAGCAAGCAGGTAGGGCTGCAGAAGGAGACACCTGGGAAACAGTGGCAAAGGACCATACTTCTCTCCCACCTCCCACCCGCACCGGGCAGCCTCTGCAAAGGACAACACCTGTGCTTGCACTAGTTGGTAGACCGGGCTGTGATAGGAGATTGGGGGGAAAGGTAAAGGTAAAGGTTCCCTTGCTCGAAAGCCAGTCGAATCCGACTCTAGGGTTGTGGTGCTCATCTCCGTTTCAAAGCCGAAGAGCCAGCACTGTCAGAAGACGTTTCCGTGGTCATGTGGCCGGCATGACTAAACACCAAGGTGCACGGAACGCTGTTACCTTCCCACCGAAGTGGTACCTATTTATCTACTTGCAATTTCTTGCTTTCGAACTGCTAGGTTGGCAGGAGCTGGAGCTAGAGACGGGAGCTCACCCCGTCTTGCGGCACCCGGGTCTCGAACTACTGACCTTCCACAGCCTGCAGTTCAGCGTCTTAACCACTTGAGCCACCGCAGCTCCTTTGGGGGGGGAAAGAGGCCCACATATATACCCCTCCATGATAGGCAGGTCACCTTCTTTGCAGACTGGGGGAAACCAAGGCAGCTCAGGCATCCCCCTCCCCAAGTATAAAGTACACACCAAATCAGATGTGATTTGATCAGGAAGTCTGCTAGAAGGAGGAGGAGGAGGAGGTGGTGGTGGTGGTGGTGGTGGTGGTGGTGGTGGTGGTGGTGGTGGAGATTGGATTTATACTCTACCCTTCACTCGGAGTCTCAGAGCAGCTTACAAACTCCTTTCCCTATCCCTCCCCACAACAGACACCCTGTGAGGTAGGTGGGGCTGAGAGAGCTCTCTCCAGAATTGTCCTTGAGAGAACAGCTCTGACAGAACTGTGGCTTACAACTCTATGATTCTGTGATTCTACAAGAATGCAATCAGATGGCAGGAGACATCCAATAAACAATACAACAGGACCAGGATTACAAAATATCAGAAAGCAATGCAATAAGAAGTATCTGGTATATAATCACACAATATAGTGTTACTAGGACTGAGAGGGGCTGTGGCTCAGTGGAAGAGCCTCTACTTTGCATGAAGAAGGTCCCAGGTCCAATCCTCAACATTTCCATTTAAAAGGACCAGAGAGCAATGATGTGAAAGACCTCCGCCCGAGACCCTGGAGAGCTGCTGCCAGTCTGAGTTGAAAGTACTGACCTTGATGGACCAAGAGTCTGAGTCAGTACAAGGCAGCTTCATGTATGTTCATGTATGTAGGACTGCCAGCCTCCAGGAGAGGCCTGGGGATCCCCTAGGGTTGCCAAGTCCCTACCTGGCATCCAGCAGGGGACTGAAGCTCCATCCCTGGGAGCATGCACGTGCCGCGATGACATCATCCAGAACTGATGTCATCACGCTGGGCACACTGTCAAGGGACACTCTAGCATTTGGCTTTAAAACTCTATGGTGCCATAGAGTTTTAATGCCGCATGCTAGAGCGTTCCCTGAAGACGTGCCTGGCACGATGACGTCACCTGGGCATGTCGGCCCAATTCCAGCACTTTGGGGGCGGGGTTCCCCCCGGCAGCCGGATCCAGGCCAGCGGGATGGGGGCCTCTAGAGCAGGCAACCTCCCGCCCCCCTGGGGGACCTGGCAGCCCTAAGATCCCACAGAACTACAACTTCTCTCCAGACTACAGCGATCAGTTCCCCTTGAGGAAACGGCCGCTTTAGAGGGCGGACTCTTTGGAATTACATCTCGACTGGGTTCCTTTCCCCCCCCCCAAACCCTGCCCTCCCCAGGCCCCATTCTGGGGCTGGCAACCCTAGCTACTGTGGTTGACATGAAAAGTAGACAAGTTTTTCTCCCACATGCTTGCCATAAAGAGATAAAAACAAACAGTTGTCAAAGAGATGTCAAAACAGCTGCACAAGGAGCCACTGAAATAGGAACCCATTTAGAAGAAAATAGGCAGGATTGGTATCTAGACAAACCCAAAAGATCCAAACATTTACATTGTTTCACATCATGGTTTTACTATTTATTCTGTTTTTTAAAAAAACATATAGCCTGTTCCTCAACCAGAAGCAGGTTCTTGAAACAGCCAAGAAACCATTAAAAACAATTAAAATATAATAACTACATTTAAAATTCCATTTCCCAGACCTAGAACAGTAGAAAAGGAAGCTTTAGCAGCTAGAAACCATATAATCAGCCAGAAGCAGCAAGAAATATAGAAACAGCTATGAGTAATATCTATTATAACTCTGGTAGCAGCAGGAAGGAAATCCAGGCAGATAAAACAAGAATTAATCAGATAAAAATAAATATAGATTTTACAAGTATGTGTATGAACATAAGAACATCAGAAGAGCCCTACTGGATCAGACTAGTGAAGGTCCATCTAGGCCAGCATCCTGTCTCACACAGTGGCCAACCAGCTCCTCTGGAGGGCCAACAGCAGGGCCTAGAGGCCGAGGCCTTCATAAGAACACCTGAAGAGCCCTGCTGGGTCAGACCAGTGAAGGTCCATCTAGCCCAGCATCCTGTCTCATCTCACACAGTGGCCAACCAGTTCCTCTGGAGGGCCAACAACAGGGAATAGAGGCCGAGGCCTTCATAAGAACACCTGAAGAGCCCTGATGGGTCAGACCAGTGAAGGCTCATCTAGCCCAGCATCCTGTCTCACACAGTGGCCAACCAGCTCCTCTGGAGGGCCAACAACAGGGCACAGAGGCCGAGGCCTTCATAAGAACACCTGAAGAGCCCTGCTGGGTCAGACCAGTGAAGGTCCATCTAGCCCAGCATCCTGTCTCACACAGTGGCCAACCAGCTCCTCTGGAGAGCCAACAACAGGGCACAGAGGCCAAGGCCTTCATAAGAACACCTGAAAAGCCCTGCTTGGTCAGACCAGTGAAGGTCCATCTAGCCCAGCATCCTGTCTCACACAGTGGCCAACCAGCTCCTCTGGAGGGCCAACAACAGGACCTAGAAGCTGAGGCCTTCCCCAATGCTGCCTCCTGGCTCTGGGATTCAGAGTCTGACTGCCTCTGAACTAGGATTGCCCATCCCCAGTTGGAGGCAGGGGATCGCCTGGTTTGGAAGCCCTCCTCCCACTTCAGGGTTATCAGAAAGCGGGGGGAGGGGGAAAATGTCAGCTAGATGCTTCATTATACCCTATGGAGACCGGTCCCCATAGGGTATAATGGAGAAAAATCTGTGGGTACCTGGGGCTTGGGGGGTGTTCTTTTGATGCAGAGGCACCAAATTTTCAGCATAGCATCTGGTGCCTCTTCTCAACCCGCTCCCCAAAGTTTCAAAAAGATTGGACCAGGGGTCCAATTCTATGAGTCTCAAAAGAAGGTGCCCCCATCCTCCATTATTTCCAATGGAGGGAAGGCATTTAAAAGGAACACCGTCCCTTTAAATGTGACAGCCAGAACTCCCTTTGGAGTTCAGGCATGCTGCTTCCCTTCCCTCCCCTGGAGGCTCCTGGAAAGTCCCCCACTGGCTTATCAGCCTCACCTGGCACCCCTAAATGGTACCCAGATTAGAGTTTGCACACTTAACCACTACACCAAACCTTGATAAAAGTTGATAGATGAGTTGAGAGCAACCACGGTGTTAGAATCACAAGCTCCTACCATGGAATCACAGGAACCTTCTGGAAAATTGGGGGGGGTGGACCTGGAAGTGACATCACATCCTTGCTCCTGGCTCCACCTCCAAAGTCTCCTGACTCCACCCTCAAAGTCCTCAGATATTTCCTGAGTCAGACTTGGCAACCCTACTCTGAATGTGGAGGTTCCATTTAGTCAGCATGGCCACTGATAGGCCTATCCTCCATTAATCTATCCAACCCCCTTTTAAGGCTATCCATGCTTGTGGCTATCACTAGCAGATCAAGAAGTATTATATGTGTGTCCAGGAGAAGTACTGAAAACTGAGGAGAATGGAGGAGGAGGAGGAGGAGGAGGAGGAGGAGGAGATTGGATTTATACCCCGCCCTTCAC
>NW_015167116.1:217054-242000 GCF_001447785.1 Gekko japonicus | reverse complement strand
CGCCGGGCCCCTCATGGGGCTCGGCAGTGGAGCTGCAAGGCCGGCGGCGGTGGCCGGGACCGTTGGGGGCGGGGTGTGTGGCCTTATGACACACTTCCGGTGATGTCAGGGGGCGTGGCATATGCTAATGAGTTATGCTAATGAGTTCCCCTAGCTCTTTTTCTACGAAACGACCCCTGGGAAGGGTAACAAATCTGGTACTAAGTGTGAATTCAAGGTAAGAGTGCTCTAGGGGGAGGTGCCCTGACCAAAAAGTCCTTAGTTACCAACTGCCTGATCTCCAGCACAGGAGGGAGGCAAAGCAGGGCCTTTGCTGCCATTCTCAATGGGCAGGCGCTGCAAAGGGATGTAGGGAAGCAGAAACATCTGCAGCATCAATCCATCTTCTCTTCAGAAGGACGGAAGAGCTGGTATCTGTCTGAGAGGAACACGCTGGTGGACAAGGTGTGCCACATCCTTGGGGGAATGACTGCAGTAAAAGGGTGTAAACCATCACATCCAGGGGGGATCTATCCTAGTATGCCCGCTACAGTCCACAATAGCCTGTCCAAAACATACTCATATTAGGAAATAAGTGTGTTTGGCTAGCTGCCATGACTGGAAGGAAATCTTGGTAACCTTTCTCCAGTTTATAGGTTTTAGGTAATGGAGCTAACAGGCTGCTGTGTTCCAGGAAATGCCAGCCTCCTGGTGGAACCTGGAGATCCCGCTGAATTACAGTGCATCTCCAGACTACAAGTATCATTTCCCCTGGAGAAAATGGATGCTTTGGAGGGTGGACTCTATGGGCATTGTACTCCGCCAAGACCCCTCTCTCCCCCAGGCTCCATTCCCATATCACCAGGAGCTTCCCAACCCGGAACTTGCAACCCTACTCCCCGTCCCCCACCAGTGGCCAGGACTATTGTGTCTTGATGCTCTGAGGCAGACACTAAAGGGGACTTAGTGGGGAATGGGTGGCTGAAGGAGTTAGGAGTTGTAGGCAAAGCTGTGGGTGACAGGCTGGGCAATATAGGGAAGAATGGGGCAACGAAGAGCTGGGGAGGATGCCGGCGTACTTGTAGAGGCAAAGTCCTGGTATGAGGTCCTGTGACCCGTGACACTCCTGCATTCTTCTGATGTCAGATGTTACTTACAGATAGCTCCTGGATGGAGGCGAAATCCATTTGTTCTTCCTGGTGTTTGAGTATCTTTATTCATTGAGTCTTCACCCAAATCGTTTGCTAGAACCTAACTGCACTGAAAATCTACGTTCAAATACTCATGGACTCCTTAGAGTGGTCATCAGGTGGGCATAATAGTATGGAAGGCAGCAGGCATAATTCAGTCTTTTATAGGCAAAGAACCATGGGATCATTGCTCAGGTACAAGACAGGAAATGATCTAAATGGCATCTTATAACCATCCCGTTCACCTAACGTTGTAAGTCAGTCTGTGCTGAGTGATGGCTCAGATTTCTCATATGAAGAACTACCTGCTAGCCCTCAGCTGGTAATTCAACAGCTGGCTGCAGCAACCCAAAGGAGAACAACAAGAAGTCAAGTTACCGGCTGATCAGCCTACAGTTGAAACCGAGCCAACACCTGTTTGCTTCTCCCTGCATCAAGGCCTTCCCTGAGAGAGGAAAAAGAGGAATTCTTTTACCTTCATTGCCATATGTCGTAAATTGAGCCTAGCTTCCAACAAGTATTCAGAACAGAGACCAGACACAGCCTTCTGGTAGGAACCAATAATGTTTTAACCCCACCTCCGACAATCCAGTATATCTCCTGCAGAGCTAGCAATTAACCCTTTGGTTACCAAAGGTACCCTGTTTATTTTTGGTACTTCCAAGGGAGTGAGAGGAAGGGTGTCTGTCACCGGGTGGTGTCACTAGGCAGAGACTTGGGACAACTTCAGGCTTTCACCAACCTCCCAAAGGTAGGGTTGCCAGCTCTGGGTCAGGAAATATTTGGAGATTTTGAGGCTGGAGCCTGAGGAGAGTGGGGTTTAGGGAGGGGAGAGACCTCCACAGGGTACAATGCCATAGAGTCCACCCTCCAAAGCAGCCATTTTCTCCTGGGGAACCAATAGCCTGGAGATACACTGTAATAGTGAGAGATCTCCAGGTGCTACCTGGAGGCAGTGTTCCCTCTAAGCTGAGTTAGTGTGAGCTAGCTCACAGTTTTTTAGCCTCCGGCTCACACATTTTGGTCTCGGCTCAGGAAGGATGGCTCCAGAGCCAACTAATTGATGCAGTAGCTAAATTGCTCACTCACCACTTTAATGCCAGTAGCTCACAGAGTAGGATTTTTGCTCACAAGACTCCACAGCTTAGAGGGAACATTGCCTGAAGGTCGGCAGCGCTACTCAGGGCCCTTCCAGAAGCAACAAGGAAAGGTTGGTGAGTCCATTCCTTCACCCCACTCTATCATGTTTGTGCAACTAGAAGCAGCGTAGAGGAGCAGGCCGTCTTGCCTGCTGATCAAGGGGTCTCCTGGGTGAGCCTCCGGCCTGTTCCCAGCCTGTCTGCATCTGAACCAGCCTCCCTTCCACTCCAGACCGTAGCTGACAGTTCTGATGAACCATAGCTGTCGCTTGGCTCTGAACTCTGCAAAGTCTCCATTATAACAAGAAGGAAATGGCAGCTTCAGCCTGTCTCGGAAATGGATGGCACAGTGGAGGTTCTCAGATCACTGAACCCTCTTCGGCTAGATTCCTTCTCAAGCACATGCTTTCACTTGGCCAGCAGGGCCGGGCTGCAACTGCTCACCTGGGTGCCTTCCTAGCAACAAATGAGGAAGTTTATTCAAATATTCAAATACAGCCACATTAAGAACTCTGAAAAGGGATGGTCCACCGTGCTTCTTTTTTACATGGGCAGCCAAGAGGAGGGTGAAAAAGGCAGTCCTGCAATCACACACACCAAAGTCGCCAAAGTGCCCATCGGAGGCCAGCAGACCCTATATTGCCTGCCTGTAACCCAGGAATTGGTTCTGGTCATCTGCTCCCTGTGGCACTGTGAAGGCTTCAAGAGAAACGAGGGATGCCAGGTGACTCATGAGATAGACCAAGGGACTAGGAAAGCCTCCAAGTGCTTAGAGGTTCCTAAGAAATTCAAAGTGTGGATCTGGGCTCTTACACGCTCACTTTCTGGCTACCGCTCCCTACGAGAGCCAGCATGGTACAGTGCTGTGTGCAAAATAAGGAAAAGGTTTTGCAACCCAGAGTGGTGTCATGGTTGAGAGGGGCAGGGTCTAATCTGGAGAACTGGGTTTGATTCCACACTCCTCCACATATGAAGCCTGCAGGGTGACCTTGGGTCAGTCACAAGTTCTCTCGGAACTCCCTCAGCCCTGCCTGCCTCACAAGGTACCTGTTGTGGGGAGAGGAAGGGAAGGCGATCATAAGCCGCTTTGAGACTCCTTGAGATAGAGAAAAGCAGGTATAAAAACTACTGTTCTTCTTCTATGAACAATGCAGTCTTAAGAACACTTCCCTGGAAGACGACTTCATTTGGATTATGAATAGACCTGCTTAGGATGGTCATACATGTCTTCAGGTGCCTTTAGGCACTGAGTGGAGGGGCCTTTGTGGATACACTCCATTTGATGTGTGCCAATGTGTGCATGTCAGTGACTTCTGTGTGCATGACCAAGATGCCAACATGGAATCTGACTTTTACCCCTGCAATGCCTATTGTCATGAACATAAGAATGTAAGAATAATCTTGTGGCATCAGACCTGAGGATGGGCACAAACCAGGAAAATTTGGTTCATTTCAATCATGGTTTGTGGCATGTCCAGTTCACAAGCCATGAATTATCACAAACTTTTAAGAGCTAAATGAACCAGTTCAGTTTGTGAGGTTTGTGATGTGGTAGAATGGCCCAGCAGTGTGCTAGATATACCAACCTCACAGGAGATCTCCAGCTGACTTTTCTCTATCTGTCCACCAAGTTTGGTGAGGATTGGATTTACGGGGTCTGAGTTATGCCCCACCAAGAAGGTGCCTCTATCCTCCATTGTTTCCAATGGGGGGGGGGAACCAGCAAAAACGTAAGGGCAATAGAAGTCCAGCAGAACAGAATCAAAGTCCCAGAGAATTTCTGCAATAGAAACTGAAGATGGGGGACATTTCTGCAAGCCCAGTAGAATTAGTGCAAGTGCCCATCAGAACCAGTGCCACTGTGGCAGTGCAAAGCCAACAGGACTAAGGTCAAACCAACACCAAAAAAAAAAGACGCGCGGGGGGGGGGGGTTGTAAGCCCAGCAGAACCAGTGCAATGTACTAGTGCCCAGTAGAACCCAGTGTCATTGTGGCAATGCCAGCTCAACAGGACTGATGACTAGCACAGAATCACTCCAAGTAAGGGGTGTTGCAAGCCCAGCAGAACCCAGTGCCAATGTGGCAATGCCAGCTCAATCACAATCCAAGCAATGGAGTCATTCTTGAAAGCCCAGGTGAACCAGTACAATGTATAGAGTGCCCAGCAGTAGCAGTGCAATCACAGAGTGCCCAGAAGCCAGTGCCACTGGCATTGCAAGCTTAAAAGGACTGATCTCAAAGCACAGATATACAAATCCAAGCAAGTGGGTGGGATTATGCAAGCCCTGTGCAAAAAAAATGGGAAGCCACAAAGGGGGGGGGGACTCTCTTGAAACTGACATGACTTGTTTGAAACTGACAACACTGTTTCCAAGGGTGGAGAATCCCCCCCCCCATTGTTTGAAGTTTGGTAAACATTTTGTTTGAGCAGAGACAGTCTGGAAATGTATCCATTCACCAACCCGCGCAAACCTTCACAAATGCTTGAAAGTTCGTGCCAGTTGACCTGCCACGAACGTCAGTTCACAAACCACAAACTGATCAAAATTCATCAAAAACTTTAGTTAGTGAGCTGGTTTGTGCCCATCCCTAATCAGACCATAGTCAATAGAATCAATAGTTTCTTTGCGCTCTATCTGTCTGGAAATGTATCCATTCACCAACCCGCGCAAACCTCCACAAACTGCTTGAAAGTTCATGCCAGTTGACCTGCCACGAACTTCAGTTCACAAACCACAAACTGACCAAAATTCATCAAAAACTTTAGTTAGTGAGCTGGTTTGTGCCCATCCCTAATCAGACCAAAGTCCACCCAGCTCACAGTGCTGTGCTCGAGAACAAACCAGATGCCCTTAGAATCTCACCAGAAATGCAAGAAGGTGATAAAGCTGTTCATCGTCCCCTATTGCTTGTCCCTGGCATTTGTGGAGTTCTTACACATGGAAGCTCCATGGTAGGGCTATCCTTTCTCTGTGAATCTGCCTGTTTAAGCGAAGGGGTGGGATATAAATGATCTAAATAAATACATCTTTCTTTTAAAGAAAACACACACACACTAAAATAACGGTCACCCATCACTGCTTGACAGTGAATTCCATTACACATTGTGTGAAGTATTTCTCTTTGTCAGCCCTGAACTTCCTGCCAATCAACTACAATATGATATGATAAGTGAGAACGTATGACATCTCAATTTATCTTTGACAAGCTCTCTAGAAAGAATGGATCAACTGCCAAGACTCGGCTGAGGGAGGGGGTGTTAGCCAGAGCAGTCAAGCCAATTTGGAGTTTCACTCATCCTGTTTTGGTCAGAGGCATAACTTTCTTTGAAGAAGAAGAAGAGATTGGATTTATACTCCGCCCTTCACTGCCCAAAGGTGTCTCAGAGCAGCTTACGAACTCCTTTCCCTCCCCCTCCCCACAACAGACACCCTGTGAGGTGGGTGGGGCTGAGAGAGCTCTGACAGAAACTGCTCTTTTTCAAGGACAGCTGTGCCAGAGCTTGTGACTGACCCAAGGTCACATCAGCAGGTGCAAGTGGAGGAGTGGGGAATCAAACCCGGTTCTCCCAGATTACAGTCCGTGCACTTAACCACTACACCAAACTGGCGCCTTTGTTCCCAGGTTTCTGATTTCCAGCAGAAGTAGCTGTCCACAGTGCTGATCGGCTGATCCCTCCAAGGCTTCTTCTCACCCCTCAGCAGCTTTACAATGAAAACCCGATTGGCCTTTAAAATGGGGGCTGTGCAAATGTTTAATTGAATTAACTTGCAAGTGCTTGAAAAAAGAAATGGGGGGGGCTTCATGTGTCACTTGAGAGTCAAATGCCTGCGGGGAAGCTGGGTGCACTGGTCACTTGAACTGATCTTGTACAACAGAAGTAGGGATGGTTGGATTCCCACACTTCTATCACATTTCAGGATCCTTCTCTTTTCCCCCCCAAAAACAATTTATTAGGATATAATGAAAAACAAAAGATTCAAACATATATCAAATACAATTATATATCCTTCCCTCCTCCATTCCCCCCCCCCTTCTCGGCTTCTCACAGTGCTCCAACCTCCAGCCCGATTCCTAAATTTTCTTCATAACTCCCTTTCTCTTTTTTCACTTCCACAGGTAACTTATACCTCAACCGTTATTCTTATACATTTATCTATTTTCTACTATCCTTTAACTTTCAATAGTTCTCAAAGCAAAGTAAATTGTCCTTTACATTCATTTCAGGATCCTTCTCGACTATTGGGGATCCGATCTGAAGGAAAAGTTTACAACCTCCTATGGCGCAGAACCCCCGGAATACAGAAGGAAACCTATTTTTCTCCAGGTGGTGTCTGCAGAGATTGGGGGGGGCAGATTCTCTTTTGGCAGTGCACGCTCATAGAGACCGGGAATGTGCATTTTTGCCATGTCTCTACTAAATTTATAGATTGCACTAGCGTGTCCCTTAGTAATAACAGTGCAATCCCAAGCAGAGGATTGTCTTCAGCTGTGCAACTGCAAGCAGAAGACTGAAGGGTGGGAGTTTGTTTAGGACTGCACTGCTGGAAAGGTCTGGGATTTTTGAGATTTGGAATCTCAAGAGGCCCCCTTGACATTTGCAGTCCCAAAGACTGCAATAGTTTCTATGCGCTCTATCAAGTGCACACCCATGAGATTGAAGCTTTGCTAAGATCAGCAGGCACTCATTAGCATATTAGGCCACACCCTTGACAGCACAGCACATTAGCATATTAGGCCGCACCCCCATGTTATCAGAAGTGTGGTCATCCAGCCACACACCCCTTTTGCTTCTTATTCTGTTTACCTTGTTGTCAAAACCCAGGGCTTTTTTTGTAGCAGGAACTCCTTTGCATGTTAGGCCACACACCCCTAATGTAGCCAATCCTAACGAGTTTCTGCTGTTGGGTGTGGCCTATTATGTTAATAAGTTTTTGCTGGGTGTGGCCAACTCAGGAGCCAGCCGGAACTCCGTTCCTGTGTGTTCCTGCCCAAAAATAGCCCTGGCTAAGATCACTGGCTAGGGGCTATAGCCCAGAATTGTGTTCCTGGCAGCAATGGTGCCTCTTTGAGAAGGAGCCCTCCAGTCAGCAGCTGGAATGCAATTCTGGACTCCAACCAGAGATCCTGTCACTTAGAGAAACGTCTTTCTAAGTGTGGTGGGGACACACTTTCATAGCGCTTAGAAAAGTTTTCCGGCTTGGGGATATAAAGAGCCCCTTCCCTTTAAATTTCAAATCCCAAAGACTGTGACATTTACTAAGTGCCATTAGGTGCGCACTTGAATGAGCTTGCACTTTAATAGAGGCTTGGGAAATGCACTCCTCGGCCTTCCCTAAAGTTAAGTCCTCCTGGGGATTCATTTACCCAGGTGTCTAAATAGCATCCAGACCCCTTGTTTCGCCCTGAGTGTCCACGGTCACTGCAGACACTGCAGGGGGGGGGAAGGGAGGGGGTCTAAACAGTCAGCCCTGGTTGATCTGCTAATTGGAAGTCCCACAGCAAGGGATTCAATTGGATGAGTCGTCCGAGGGAGAGGGAAGCCTGATTGGATTGCAACTTCCGATTTAATTAGATCTCACACATCATCCCTCAAGTGCGCGTGATGACTATGCCTCCTCAAAATGTATAGCGATGTCACTGACTGGGAAGTCACCTGATGCCCGGGCTTTAGGCACGCTGCCCGAGTACGAGAAGGAAATATTTCCATGCCGAAGCCTCAACTCCTGCAGCTGTTACCTGTAGCAAAGGACCGTGCAGCGAGGCAGGAGGTTCTGCTAATGAGGCCAGTAAATTGTATCAAAAGGGGTTTCTCGTTTTGCCGAGAGATGGAAGAGCACGGCCTATTCTCAGTGGCACTAATCTCATTAATGTGTTTGCAGTGCATCATCCTGCACCACTAACTGCTTGGGGAGAGAGGGAGGCATTCACTTTCTGGACGCTCAATAGAGGCACACGCGTGGCAAAGGCACACATCACGTTTCAAGAAGCTGGGGAGCGGGTGGGGATGAGCCCTCACTGCATTCGATCCACACCTCCATATGGCCAGGGTGTTCAAGAAAAGAGAGCTCTGCGAGGTTGAGGCAGACACTGGCTGCACCTGGCGCTGCGTGGCCGTACATGCTATGGCACCAAGAAGCTCTCCTCCCACCCCACTCCACCCAAGGCCCAGAACTATTGATTCTGTACTTCTAAAGAGTTTCCTGATCAAATTAGTGGCAATAAACGAATGGAGAAACACACAAGCATCCAGGAGGCCCTATTTAAAGATGGGGGGGGGCAGCTTGCCAGAAGGTAGAATGGTAGAAGGCCAGTGTCGAATTTGCTGGTATCCATAATTTCATTTGTAAAATAGAAGCAGCAGAAGAAGAAGAAGAGGAGGAGGAGAAGGAGGAGGAGATTGGATTTATTCCCCGCCCTTCACTTGGAGTCTCAGAGTGGCTTACAAACTCCTTTCCCTTCCCCTCCCCACAACAGACACCCTGAGAGGTGGGTGGGGCTGAGAGAGCTCTTTCCAGAACTGCCCTTTCAAGAACAGCTCTGACAAAGAAACTGAATAATAAAGAAGATCAAGAATTTTTTGAAGAATGGAAAGACTTTAAAGAATATTTGGAAAAAAACTGGGATGTAAAACACAGTTTACTTTCTTTTGATAATTATTAAGGGCTGAAATATATAAAGGTCTGAAATATTTATATTGAGATACTGTTACCTTGACATTTAAAATGAAAACTGGGAAAGGAATATAGAGCTGTAAAAGAGAGGATAGGATTGCGGGAAGCCACTAAAGGGGGGGGGAGATAAGAGAAATGGATATGTGATTAAAGGGATGTAATTTAATGTTGAATATGTTGTTATATCCAAAATAAAAGTTTTGACTTAAAAAAAAAAAGAACAGCTCTGACAGAATGATGGATTGCCCAAGGTCATCCAGCAGCTGCAAGTGGAGGAGTGGGGAATCAAACCCGATTCCCCCAGATTAGAGTCCACACACTTCACCACGACCCCAAGCTGTCTTTGCCTTCAGGTGTCAAAACATAAGAAGGTCTTTTCTGGAGGACGTTTCAGGAAAGATAATTCAGAATGGAGTTCTGGACTGCAGTGGGCTCTGCCATTGGGGCAGGGGAAGATTTGCCAACCTCCAGGCGGTGGCTGGAGATCTCCTGAAATTACAGCAGCTCTCCAGGCTACAGAGATCAGGTGGGCTCTATGGCGCTGCACCCTGCTGAGGCCCCTCCCTTCCCCCAACCCTGCCCTCCCCAGGCTCCACCCCCAATATCTCCAGGGGTTTTCCAGCGCAGAGCTAGCAATCCAAGGCATGGGTGTTCATACTACATTAAGCATCCATTGTTGGCAAGACGGGAGCCATTATGTTGCCTAAAGGGAAGTGAATCAGCCCATGTTGGAAACAGTCAGTACACTGTGTGGTTAATGGGATTGCAGCTTTTGGAGAACCTGATCAAACCTGTGAAAGGTAGCAAGACCATACTGGAGGAGGTAGCATGAAGAAGCCCTCAGACTCTATGTCTATCACTGCCAGTTTTTTTAGAAACCAAGGGAACAGGGCAGGAAAGACCACTATCTGCCATTGTGGAGTGTCTCTGGTAGTCAGACAATACTGGGGGCGATTTCTCACTAGAGCTACCTCGCAGCACAGCGCCGTTTGCCCCAACACAAACATGTCAATTTCGCACCCGAGGCTGCGGGGCTGCATTTGACTCGAGGCTTCGCCTGATTTCCTCCGTAGTTTCATGATCCTCAAAAACCAGGATCACGAAACTGCAGAGGAAATCGGGCGAAGCCCCGAGTCAAAATGCAGCCCCGGAGCTTCGGGTGTGAAATTGACGTGTTTGTGTCCGGGCAAGGCAGCTCTAGTGAGAAATTGCCCTGGGTTAGATTTACCAGTCTGTGACTCAGGTCCTTGGTCCCGGTCCTTGGTCCCGGTCACACGAGCGGGATGATCCGCTGCCGAAGGGAGGCAAATTAGAGCCAGAGCAAAAAGAACCGCGGGAGCCCGATCCGACATGCCCCCGCAGCTCCGTGCTCCAGCAGCCAATCACACGTTGTGCAG
Source organism: Gekko japonicus (assembly GCF_001447785.1). Lineage (NCBI taxonomy): Eukaryota > Metazoa > Chordata > Lepidosauria > Squamata > Gekkonidae > Gekko > Gekko japonicus. The sequence continues at coordinate 231,621 of NW_015167116.1, read as the reverse complement.
CAAACCAGCAGTAGCACGGTTGTGCGCATGCGTGGGACGGGGAATGGCGCTGGCTACAACAGGCTACCAGCATTTCCCCGACCAGACGCCTGGAGTTGCCGTGCATCATCCGGAAGGTAGTGCTCTGTTGCTAGTATCTTTTAAATGCGCATTCTCGGGCCGAAGGGACGGATCGGGGACAGGTGTGTGACGCTTCCCAGATGTTGCAGTGTGATTGCGCCCGCTTGATGCATCCCCGATTCATCCCTCTTGCGGGGCAAATCCTCCCGTGTGACCGGGGCCCTTGTGTCATATTTGGCTCTGCTATGAGGACCAGGACTGAAGTCCCATAAAGGGGGCTGCGAATTCTCCATGTGATGGATGCGGAATGTCCTGAGCCTTCCACTGTTCCAGAACTATCTCAGCCAGTGCAGCAGCGCTGCCTTCGCCTCACAAACAAAAGAGACTCAGGAAACGGCCTGTGAGAGTGGACCTACAGCCAGGGAAGCCTGGGCAGAATAATCTCCTGTTGACCAGTGAGACTGTGCAGTCTACCCCATATCTCTAGTTAGTTGTTCATTCTGTTTTTTCAAATAATTTCACTTAATGATAAATTTTGGGGGGAGGGATGCGGTGAGCGAAGGGCTAATCTGCTCTGCAGAAGATATGCTAGTCTGTTGGTGGGTGGGGTTAAAACATTATTAACACGGTTCCTACCAGAAGGCTGTGTCTGCTCTCTGTTCTGAATACCCATCGTAAGCCATGCCTGGTTTACAACTGTACCCGTTACCACCAATGGCTCAGAGTATCTCATGCTAAATGGAGCTCAGTGGCCTTTTCTGCACCTGTATTTTGCCTCAGTTTCTGATCGCATCCTATTCTTCCATTCTACATTCCCTCCTGCGTTCACTTCCAGTTTGTGTCAGGGCTTTCTCTTGTTTCTGCATTTGCTTTACAGGAATCTGCATTCAGACTGCTTCCAGCACACTTTTGCACCGCAGTTACCAAAACTCCTTTTGCTATGATTCTTTGTTTGGTGTAGTAGTTAGGAGCATGCACTCTAATCTGGGAGAACTGGGTTTGATCCCCTGCTTCTCCACATGCAGCTGCTGATGTGATCTTGGGTCAGTCACAGTTCTTTCAGAGCTGTTCTCTCAGGAGCAGTCCTCGAAAGAGCTCTCTCAGCCCCACCTACCTCACAGCGTGTCTGTTGTGGGGAGGGGGGAGGGAAAGGAGACTGTAAACCTCTCTGAGACTCTAAGTGAAGGGCAGGGTATAAATCTAATATCTTCTTCTCTTCTTCTATGTCTAGCACTCTGTACCTTAGGGTTGCCAGCTCTGAGTTGGGAAATACCTGGAGCTTTTGGGTGTGAAGTGTGAAGAGGGTGGGGTTTGGGGAGAGGAGAGCCTTCAATGGGATATAATGCCATAGAGTCCACCTTCCAAAGCAGCCATTTTCTCCAGGTGAACTGATCTCTGTTGCCTGAGATCAGCTGCAATCCCTAGCAATCCCCAACCACCACCTGGAGGTTGGCAGTTCTACTGTGCCTGCATTGCCATTCACTGCATAAAGTAGCTCAGGGTTGGTCTATCACAACTCTGCACTTAAGCTATTGTTCTCCAGGGAGGGTGAGCTGAAACACTGCCCCCCCCTTTTACCAGACTTCGGACTGCAAGACCAAATAAGGGTGATGTAATGCCTAAAAGATGTTTAATTTCTCTAAGGAGCTGCGGTGGCTCAAGTGGTTAAGACGCTGAACTGCAGGCTGTGGAAGGTCAGTAGTTCAGCAGTTCAAGACCCAGGTGCCGCATGATGGAGTGAGCTTCCATCTCTAGTTCCAGCTCCTGCCAACCTAGCAGTTCGAAAGCAAGAAATTGCAAGTAGATAAATAGGTACCACTTCGGTGGGAAGGTCACAGCATTCTGTGCGCCTTGGTGTTTAGTCATGCCGGCCACATGACCAGGGGTCGTTTCGTAGAAAAAGAGCTAGGGGAACTCATTAGCATAACTCATTAGCATATGCCACACCCCCTGACATCATCGGAACTGTGTCAAAAGGCCACACCCCCTGACATCACCGGAAGTGTGTCATAAGGCCACACACCCTGATATCACCGGACGTGTGTCATGAGGCCACACACCCCGCCCCCAATGGTCCCGGCGGGAGTGCAAGGAAGCCCCGCGAAGGCCCTCCCTGGCCCCAGGCAGGCAGGGGTGGGGAGAGGCAGGGAGGAAGCAACTTACCCTCCCTCTTCTCCTGCCTCCTCCTGGCTGAATGAGGGCCGGAAGCAGGGGGCGGCCGGAAGCAGGGGGCGGGGCTTCGCCATGTGCCCCGCCCCCCGTACCTCACCCGGGGGAACTGCGATCCCCCCAAAAATGACCTCTGCACATGACCACAGAAATGTCTTCGGACAGCGCTGGCTCTTCGGCTTGGAAACGGAGATGAGCACCGCAACCCTAGAGTCGGATTCGATTGGCTTTCGAGCAAGGGACCCTTTACCTTTACCTTTAATGCCTAAAAGATGTTTAATTTAGGACAGGCTACTTTTTCCTTGAAGTTGCAGTCGTTTCAAGTTCAGCATTACCTCAGAGTCTTCACTCCCTTGTCCCTGGCTGTGTGGACAAGATGGAGTCCCTAGGGGCGTGTCCGGGAGGCTGGTCGAAGCCTCTGACCGGCACGAAAGCCGGGAATTGAGACTCCCTGTTTAAGTCTCCCTTTGCCCAAAACGGCCCCAGCTGCGATGTGCCCCGTGATGGGGACTAGCAAGGCCACCGGAACATCAGAGTGCTGAAGCGTTAAAGTTAAAGATAGAAATAAAGCGTATTCGACTAACTGTGAGTTGGAGAGCAATTTAAAAGCGGGGCTTAAACGTGCTTCATCCCCCGGAGAGCAAAGGGAGGAGGGAGGATTCCCCCCCCAACTTAGAAAAGAGACTTTTTAAAAAGCGGAGAAGGGGGGCGAAGCAAAAATTCAATTAAGCGCGTTACCTTTTGGAAGCAGGCTGAGAGCGAGCTAGAAGGAGCCATCCTCGGGTGGCGTAGCACGAACTTTCCAAGTATAAACAAAGTTGAAAAATGGCGATGCAGAAAGAGAGAGATAAAAAGACTTTGGAGAGGCAGACAAAGAAGGCAGGAGGAACTTCCTGCCCAAGTCCCTCCCCTGCTGGAATTGCTGTCAATCAACAGGAAAGTGAACCTGCGCGCCATCTGCTGGCAGAACTGCAGAAAATCAATCAAAAGCTGGATAATATGGATTGTGCCTTTAATATCCAACAGAAAAAAATGAATGAGACTGCTGACAAGGTAGATGAAATCGCTAAAACGTGTCTGGCGTCGATGGAAGAGATACAGAGTGTTAAGAAGAAAGTTGTTAAGATGGAAAAACAACAGATGAAGCAGGAAAATAAATTATTATTGCTTCAAATGGAAAAGTCAAACTTGATTCTTCGATTCCAAGGGTTGAAAGAAGAAGACCGAGAGGACCTCAGAGACATTTTGGCAACAGCGTTGGCACCACTGATCGGCAGCGAAGCGGAAAAAATAAAAGAAGAGATGGATTTGGCCTATAGAGCCTACTCCAACTTTACAAAGAAAAACAAGCTGCCTGCAGAAGTGGTGGTGAAATTTACCAAGCAACGTCTCCGAGATCAAATACTAAAAGCAGTATCAGCAACACCCTTGAAAATTGGAGAACAACCAATCCAAGTTTTGAAAGATATTCCATTTGAAATTAGAATGAAGCAAAAAGAATATAAAGGACTCACTTTGTTCTTACAAAAACGAAAAATTAGTTACAGGTGGTTAACGCCAGAAGGACTGGTCTGTAAATTTAAAGATAGAAGAGAAAAGATTGACTCTATCTTGAAGGCAAAAGAATTTTTGAAGAGGCACGCCAACACAGAAGAGGAAGCAGAACTCGCCGAGTGGATGTCAGGGTAAAGCGACGAAAGCAGCAGCTCGGAAGGGGAGGTAAAAGAAGAGGAAGAAAAAGGAGCAGCCGGAGGTCCAAAATATAACTTACGAGAGAAAAAAGAAAAACATCTTAAAAAATAAAGATCTGGATGTGCTAAAGAAGATATACTAACTCCAAAAGGACTTTACTAACATACTAACTGCCAGATTTGAAAAGATTAAGAAGAAATAGACGCTTATCCAACTACAGAAGGAGTCATAAACTTTGAGGTGGACTTTAACCTTAATACTAACAGATTAATATACCAGTATCTAACAGCACTCAACACTTTTCTTTGTCCCTCTATATACCCTCCTTATTTTTCTTTATAAGCAAAATTTCTCTCCTTCTTAGGAGAGGGAAATAAAAGTATTTACAAAAAAAAAAAAAGATGGAGTCCCTAGGTAAAACCTGAGTCCCGCGTGGCGTGTGGCTCCCTGATCAGAAGCCATGGAAGAAACTTCTTTCTCATGCCCTGAGTTTAAATAACCTCCCTTAGACACAGTCCAACATTCGCTGGATTGTGGAGAAAGCAAGAGAGTACCAGAAAAACATCTACTTCTGCTTCATTGACTATGCTAAAGCCTTTGACTGTGTGGATCACAACAAACTAAACAGCATGATAAAAAGTAGAGACATCACCCTGCCAACAAAAGTCCGCATGGTCAAAGCAATGGTGTTCCCAGTAGTCATGTATGGCTCCAAGAGTTTGACTATAAGGAAGGCTGAGCGCCGAAGAATAGATTATTTTGAACTATGGTGGTGGAGAAGACTCTTGAGAGTCCCTTGGACTGCAAGAAGAACAAATCAGTCAATCCTCAACCCTGACTGTTCCCTGGAAGGCCAGATAATGAAACTGAAGCTCAAATACTTTGGCCACCCAATGAGAAGGGAGCACTCACTGGAGAAGACCCTGTTGCTGGGAAAGATTGAAGGTCAAAGAAGACGAAGACAGCAAAGGATGAGATGGTTAGACAGTGTCATAGATACAATGAACATGAAATTGAGCAAACTTCAGAGGACAGCAGAAGACAGGAGGGCCTGGCGTGATCTTGTCCATGGGGTCGTGAAGAGTCGGACTCGACTGTGCGACTGAACAACAACAAAAAGACACAGTCTTTCCCATCTGGCAATAGGATTGCCACCACCAGGTAGCACCTGGAGACCTCCTGCTATTACAATCAATCTCCAGGTGATCAGTTGCTCTGAAGGAAATGGCTGCTTTAGATGGTGGACATTATACCCTGATGAGGTCCCTCCTCTTCCCAGGCTCCACCCTCAAAACCTCGAGGTATTTCATAACCCAGAGCTGGCAACCCTACCTGGCAGCCATTTGGATCTTCCTTCTCCACAAGAAGAAGAGGAAATTGGATTTATACCCCGCCCTTCACTCGGGGTCTCAGAGCGGTTTACAATCTCCTTTCCCTTCCCCTCCCCACAACAGACACCCTGTGAAGTAGGTGTGCCTGAGAGAGCTCTTTGAGAATGCCTCTTGAGAGAACAGCTCTGAGAAAACCGACTGATCCAAGGTCACCCCGCAGCTGCATGTGGAGGAGTGGAGAATCAAACCCGGTTCTCCCAGATTAGAGTCTGTCGCTCTAAACCACAACACTAAACTGGCAAGGAAGAGTTTGCTTGCTAGCCATTTCACTCTTAGCAGTCCTTTACGGTGTAATAAAAATGAATAATTATCATATGGCAGTTTGTGTAGTATAGCCAGGAGATCCTAAGATTGTCTGGCAACCAGAAGTTCTAGCTTTTTTAGTGTTACACACCACTAGATGGTGAGCTAGACTTGTTTTTTAGGCAAGAGACGTCTCAGAGGTAGTTTGCCATTGCCTGCTTCTGCATCTCAACCCTGGTATTCCTTGGAGGTCGCTTATCCAAATACTAGCCAGGGCCAACCCTGCTTAGCTCCTGAGATCTGACGAGATCGGGCTAGCCAGGCTAGGGTGTGACCTCACAGCAGGGAATGGGATAGCCCAGGATCTTATAGGATCTTCTAGCCTCCATGGCTACCCTGGGCGTCTCTCAAATTGTAACCTTTATAGCACTAAACATGATTGTATTCTGTAAACCCTCAGGCTATTTTTACACCAGAGCCTTAAAGAGCTCCTGTGTGTAACACAAATACACAGGCCACAATCAGTGCTCCCTCTAAGCTGTGGAGTCTTGTGAGCAAAAATGCTACTTTGTGAGCTACTTGCATCAACGCTGTGAGCGAGCGATTTGGCTGCTGCATAAATTAGTTTGCTCTGGAGCTGTCCTTCCTGAGCTAAGACAAGAATGTGTGAGACGGAGGCTAAAAAACTGTGAGCTGGCTCACACTAACTCTGCTTAGAGGGAACACTGGTCACTCACAACCCAGCTAAATGTCTTTTTTTTTTAAGTACCCAAAGGTACATATTTATTATTTTCTTATAATCCTAAACACAGACATAAACCACTACAACAAACAACATATAAACCAAGAGACTTGTTACAGTTTGTTGCTACACCTAATCCATCGCTTCATTATTCTCTAATATTTGTTAGTATTCTCTCATTCCATTATTATATATTACTACATACTCAAATATTATTTTTGCCAAACCCTAACCCAGCTAAATTTCATCAGGACTAAGCCCCATAGCAAGAAATGGAATAAGCTAGTCATAAGCACCTAAATCCTGACTATGGACAGCGGGACGGAGCTCAAAATCTCCATTAGCCAAAATACTCCTCCTTCCCAGTTCACATTCACAGCAGCAGTTTCTCTCTCTCCTCCCCAGTGGCAAGGATCCCACCGTCTCACTGACAGCACTGACTCCCGAATGGCAACAAGTGAAAAAAGCCATGGAGTTTGCGCCACTCCCGTTCACACATTTTCCTGAGTAGGGAAGCCGCTCTCAGGCCACTGTAGATGTGCATCATCTGAGTGTTAGAGCTGCCAACACCTTTTTCCTTGTGTTCATAAACCAAGCACTCACACATTGCAAGCTCCAGCTGTACATTTTAAAACAAAAGAACCAACCCATGTATCCTTTCCCAGCATGTTAATAGTGGGTATTAGAAGTTGTTGCTATCAGCATTTTTGGTTGGTGACCCTTGTCTTTGAGGATAAATCTTGGCAAAGAAGGGATCCAGTTTCAGTATTCCTCTCTTTTGTTCCCTTTTAATCTACAATGCCTTAAACACTCACGTTTTCTGGAAATTCTCCTAGTCTATTGTTTAGGAGAGCTTTCAATTAAAATCTGGCAGCTGCTGTTTTACTGTTGCTGGCTATAATTCCCATTTTAACAGGGTAGGATAATAATTCCCATTTTTAACAGGGCTGTTGTTATTGTTTCTTTATAAGTTCTTCTGCTGAATATTTTGAAATGTCTTATTTCTACCCTGTGTATATGGCAAAAGCTTTGTTAATCTGTGCTTCTAATACCCACGGTGTACAGTTCTGGCCAGCGTATCTCAAAAAGGACATCACAGAGCTGGAAAAAGTACAAAAAGGGCAACTAAGATGATTAGGGGGTTGGAGCACCTTCCCTATGAGGAAAGGCAGAAGAGACCGGAACTTACCAATTTAGAAAAGAGATGACCAAAGGGAGACATGATGGAGGTTTATAAAATTATGCACGGGGTGGAGAGGATTGACAAAGAGAAATTTCCCTCCCTCTCCCAAAATACTCGAACTTGAGGCATCCGATGAAGCTGATGGACAGTAGAATCAGGACAAAAGGAAATACGTCTTTACACCGTAAGTGATTAAAATATGGAATTTGCTGCCAGAGGATGTAGTGATAGCCAGAGGCATAGACTGCTTTCAAAGGGGATTAGATAGATTCATGGAGGATAGGTCTATCAGTGGCTAGTGTTCCCTCTAAGCTGTGGAGTCCTGTGAGCAGAAATTCTACTTTATGAGCTACTGGCATTTAAGTTGTGAGCAGGTAGTTTGGCTGCTGCATAAAATTAGTTTGCTCTGGAGCCATCTTTCCTGAGCTAAGACAAAAATGTGTGAGCTGGAGGCTAAAAAACTGTGAGCTAGCTCACACTAACTCAGCTTAGAGGGAACACTGGTGGCTACCAGCCATGGTGACTGAAGGGAACCTCCAAGTTCAGAGGAACTAATCCCATGGTCAGGAGGCAACATCAGGGGAGACAGAATGCTGGACCTACATGGACCATGATAAAAGGAAGTCCTTCTTCACCCAAAGAGTGATTAACACTTGGAATTCAGTGCCACAGGAAGTGGTGGCAGCTACAAGCATGGACGGCTTCAAAAGGGAATTAGATAACCATATAGAGCAGAGGTCCATCAGTGGCTATTAGCCACAAGGTATAGATAGGGACTCTGGGGCAAGTGATGCTCTGTCTTCTTGGTGCTTGGGGGGGTCAACAGTGGGAGGGCTTCTAATGTCCTGGCCCCACTGGTGGACCTCCTGATGGCACTGGTATTTTTGGCCACTGTGTGACACAGAGTGTTGGACGGGATGGGCCTTTGGTCTGATCCAACATTGGCATCTCTTATGTTCTAATGTTCTTATGTTCTTATGACCACTGGTCTGATCCAGCAGCAGGGCTCTTCTTATGTCCTTATCTTCTTATCTGGCACTTGATTATCCGGAATGCTCAGCCAACTGGCGTCACCCGGAGGAAGAGCCTGAGCCACCCTATCCCTGTGGATTCAGGTGCTCACGCATTCCTCTCTTGCCTCTGCAGCAGGCCAACTTGATGCCTCTGACTGTTGCTGAGTTTGTAGCAGCCGGGCTGCCAGATGACACCATCCTCGGGTACCTCCTTGCCCCTCAGCCTGCGCCTTGAGCTGTCAAGAGCCAGCTCTGCATAGAGTGGTTTGGCGCATTCTTCGCATTCCCAAAATCTTGTTTTTCATTAAGAGCTAGGGATGTGATAGCAAAATCCTACTGGGTGGATCTGGCAATCGATTCGCAGGCTTCCCAGATTGGGGTGCTCTTGAGACTGAAGCCCAAACAATCCAAGAGGGTGGATCCAACAATTCTGGTGTTTTCATTCCCCCCCCCCAAAGTTTTTCTCAGTATCCTTGGAGACTGGGGGCATCCCTTTTAAATTCCCATTGACACACACATTGGTGGCCCTGAGACCAAAGGAACCTAGGAAAAGCATCGCCACGTGTTGCAAAATAGAAACAGATGGAACTGATCTTGGTTGTCCGGAGAGCAGGTGTGATTCCGAAAGATCTCCAGGCCCCACCTGGAAGCTGGCAGCCCTATCCACTACCCACGTTAGCTCCAAGGAGAGAAAGAGAGCTCCTGCACCCCAAGGGGCTTCAGCCAAATCTCTGCAGCCTTGAACCACTTTTTCCTCTGCTCTGAACGCAAACACAGCCACGTATCTACTCCCCCCTCCGTGGTCAGGTGGGTTCTTCAGATCTCTGAAGGGAACACCTTCTAACTATCAGCACCAACCAAAGAACATTAACCTTCTTTTGCCAGAATTGACCAGGAGTCCAAGGGCACCTCGTGTGTGCAAAGTGCCATCAAGTTGCAGCCGACCTATGGCAACCCCAGCAAGGGGCTTTCAAGGCAAGTGAGAATCAGAGGTGGCTGGCTGTGTTCCCTCTAATCTGAGTTAGTGTGAGCTAGCTCACAGTTTTTTAGCCTCCGGCTCACACATTTTTATCTTAGCTCAGGAAGGATGGCTCCGGAGCAAACTAATTGATGCAGTAGCCAAATCGCTCGCTCACGACTTTAAAGCCAGAGTTCACGAAGCAGAATTTTTGCTCACAAGACTCCACAGCTTAGAGGGAATATTGGTGGCTGGTCATGGCCAATGTTCCCTCTAGGCTGTGGAGTCTTGTGAACAAAAATTCTCCTTTGTGAGCTACTGGCATTAAAGTTGTGAGACAGCGATTTGGCTGCTGCATAAATTAGTTTGCTCTGGAGCCCTCCTTCCTGAGCTGAGACAAAAACGTGTGAGCCGGAGGCTAAAAAAGTGTGAGCTAGCTCGCACTAACTCAGCTTAGAGGGAACACTGGTCATGGCCTTCCTCTGCAGAGTCTTCCTTGGGGGGGGGGGGATCTCACTGTCAACACTGTCAACAAGCCAAGTGTCAACACTGCTTAGCTTCTGAGATCTAAGGAGACTTGGCTTTCACTCCCTAGTGGTACCTCAAGGACTGACGAAATTAGTTCCGGTATCAATTTCCATGAGTCAGAGTTCTCTCCTTTAGTAGTAGTCGCCAGTTTGCAAAAGCATATGCTGGAATAAATGCTGGTAGTTGTTAAGATGACCCTGGACTCCTGTTTAATTTTGCTGCCATAGATTAACACGTCTACTCCTCTGGCTGTGGCTTCTTGTCTCAGTGGCCCTGGATCCCTTTAAGCCCTGCCCATAGTGATGGGCCTGTTCACGGCAATCAGGAGGCGTCCCCCACAAACCACGATCACACCCAGCCTAGGAGCGCTGCCCTCTTTTCTCCCTTCCCAGGGGTTTGTGAGCAAAAGGCCGGATGAGTGCCAAGCACATTTCTGCAATGTGTAAATGTTAAGGATGATTAGCAGGCAGAAGTAGCTCTGCTCTGCAGTGATGTTTAACCAAGTTTGCCCGAGGCCAAGAAGATCTGGTGGAGCATGAAGGAATAAGGCAATGCTCATTCCAAGGAACTAGGACTGCTCAGTGCCTTCCATGTTGGTTGTCAACCTGGCTGGCTAAGAAAAATCTGCCCAGCTGAGCCAGAATTGAGTTAGGAAGCCACCAATGAGCGTTCAGTGACCTTTCTGTCATCTGTAACATAACACCTGCTGTAACATCAGCGAACAGCCATTAAGGCTGTTCGAGACCCACCGCGGCCGGGGTGAGCTCCCGGTCCTAGTCCCAGCTCCCGCCCACCCAGCGGTTCAAAAGCGTAAGTGTAAGCAAGTAGATAAATTGGGTACCTGCCCCTAGGTGGCAGGGGGCACCCTCCTCTGTGTGGGCAGTTTGCAGCAGGAGCGGTGGCAGAGCGAGCAACGAGTGACGAGCCCTGGCGACCTAGTGAGGAATCCGGGCGGAGACGGAATCGCAGAGGCGTGGTGACGTGGCAGCGCGGCACGGCGGACCCAGAAGGACATGAGCCGGAGCTGCGGCTGGCGCGGGGCCACACACCGGGATGAAGTCCGCCGGAGAAAGTCGCTGGAGGAAGACCCGATCTAATGCGCCAGGAGGTAGAACACCGGGGAACGGAGTTCCGGCTGGCTCCTGAGTTGGCCACGCCCAGCAGGAACTCATTGACATAATAGGCCACACCCAATAGCAGGAACTCATTAGGATTGGCTACATTAGGGGGGTGTGGCCTAATAGGGGTGTGTGGCCTAACATGCAAAGGAGTTCCTGCTACAAAACCGTTTTGACAACAAACAAGGTAAACAGAATAAGAAGCAAAAGGTTGGTGTGGCTGGATGACCAGACTTCTGGTAACACAGGTGTGTGGCCTCATAGGCTAATAAGCTGTGCTGTCAGGGGTGTGGCCTAATATGCTAATATGTTTCTGCTGTTGGGTGTGGCCAATTATGCTAATGAGTTTCTGCTGGGCTTTTTCTACAAAAAAAAGGCCTGATAAGCTCTATAGTGCACCTACTTGAAGAAGATCAGAAGCACAGCCTATAGGGGACAGCTGAAGAACTGCTGGGCAGCGTAGCTAGATTAGGGACTTCTCACAATATCAAATCATGTCCTTCCTGTCTCCTGATTGGCTCTTCCTGCTCCAGCTGAGCCAAGCCCCTTGGTTCCTGTCTCTCACAGCAGTTAGTCAGTTAGTTAAGCCTCTCTCCCTCTCCTCTGTTCTATCAGAGTTTATTCCTCCTTTAATAAACCGAGTTATCTCCTTTAAACAGTTGGTGCTCCATTTCTGTGCCTGTTTAAACTCTGCCAACAGATGTGTACTGATACCACATGACAGAGAGATAGTAGGGCAATGCCCAAGTAGTGGGGGTGAGATATCCTTTCGTGTGGACCCCGAGATTTCGTACCTTGTGATCTGTTCACCAGCCAGCCATTCAAGGTGCATTTCAGAGCAGTTGGCTTTTCATGGCACCCATGGAGGATGGTCGTAAGACTAAGAGCCCAGGGGGGGCCAAACATTCAATTGCAGGACATCTGTTCCCATTTTTGCCTTGGTTGATCCCACCCCAGCAGTCGCCTGCCGCACACAGCACTCTACTCCCTGCCCAGGTCCCCTTCAGTAACGATTCCTTGGTGTTCTGGCCCAGAGCATGTGGGTGAAGATTGATGAGGGGTGGGGGTGGGGAGCAGCAGGGTTTATTAACTTGGGATAGGAGGCCCTGGAGGCTGGGTTCACAATTAGGCTCCCGGAGGCAGAACATAAACCATCTCGACACAGAGGATCCCGGCCTGATTACCAGCATCCTTCATCATTAAATATTAACATCAAGGCTGCTTAGAGGCGAGCAAAAGAGTTATAGAATTTAATATCTATCCCGCTCTGTCAATAGGCAGGGAGAAATACACTTTTCCCCTTGCCGTGTTTGTATTGCTTCCCTGTAAAGCAGAAAAATTGTGATATTAGCAAGCCCGACTTCTGTGCCGGAGCCGCTGGGAACAGCAGAGAAGAAAACACAGAGCTGGGGGGATGTGCAACTTACTGAGGAATGAGGTGGGCGTGGAGGGGGAAACGGAAATGTGAAATGGAGGAATCTACTTCCATTTAGTACCCATCCATGTTGTTTCTGCTTCAAGAAGAAGGAGGACGAGGAGGAGGAGGAGGAAGAGGAAGAGGAGGGAGGAGGAGGAGGAAAAGGAAGAAGAGGAGGAGGAGGAGATTGGATTTATACCCTGCCCTTCACTTGGAGAGCTGCGGTGGCTCAAGTGGTTAAGACGCTGAACTGCAGGCTGTGGAAGGTCAGTAGTTCAGCAGTTCGAGACCCGAGTTGCCGCATGACGGAGTGAGCTCCCGTCTCTCGTTCCAGCTCCTGCCAACCTAGCAGTTCGGAAGCAAGAAATTGCAAGTAGATAAATAGGGACCACTTCGGTGGGAAGGGAACAGCGTTCCGTGCGCCTTGGTGTTTAGTCATGCTGGCCACATGACCACGGAAACGTCTTCAGACAGCGCTGGCTCTTCGGCTTTGAAACGGAGATGAGCACCGCAACCCTAGAGTCGGACTCAACTGGCTTTTGAGCAAAGGAACCTTTACCTTTACCAGGCTTTATGGGTTTGCCAACTTCCAGGTGGGGCCTGGAGATCTCCCGCTTTTACAACTGATCTCCAGACGACAGAGATCAGTGTTCCTAGAGAAAATGGCTGCTTTGGAAGGTGGACTCTATGGCATTGTACATCCAGCAGCTGTAAGTGGAGGAGTGGGGAATCAGACCCGGTTCTCCCAGATTAGAGTCCGCGCACTCAACCACTACACCAAACTGGCTCTCTTGGCAACACTAGATTATTTGGTTTACCTGCAGATTAAAGGTGGCTCCTGTTCACATGGCTGATCGACTAAAGAGCAGCCCAGATCCAGAATACTAATTAGATTTCTTTAAAATCTCTTCTGATAACCGGTGCATGCTGGAGGAGGAGATGCAATCTCAAAAGAACCCACCAGTTACACATTGAGCATCTGTTATTTGCCTTTTTTATTATTATGTAGTTTGCAGTTTGCAGCACTCAGGCATTATCTATACTGCAGTCTTACCCTGAGATACTAATAATTTACTTTCCCTGGGGAATCCTGGGAGTTGTAGTTCTGTATAATGTCACGGGGCCTTTTACAGAATTCTCAGACTCCTTGCCGTCACCAAATTACTGTACCCAGGACTCTTTCAGGAAAGTTGTGAGAGTTAGATGAGTATAAAACCACTTGCAGTCAATGCTCCCTCTAAGCTGTGGAGTCTTATGAGCAAAAATTCTACTTTGTGAGCTACTGGCATTAAAGTTGTGAGCAAGCGATTTGGCTACTGCATAAATTAGTTTGCTCTGGAGCCATCCTTCCTGAGCGAAGGCAAAAATGTGTGAGCCAGAGGCTAAAAAACTGTGAGGTAGCTCACATTAACTCAGCTTAGAGGGAACACTGCTTGCAGTACATCTTTTGTGCCCCATTCTTCAGCAATATTTTTTCCTTCTGAATGAGATCGATATGTAATTATAGAAGGTAATTATATTTCAGCATAGTAAGTGTTGGTTTTCATTTAAAGATGAATCCAGAGCAACCACATGTTTTCAAAAGAGATGTAAGGGTCTTTCCAAACAAACTCTTCCTGTTTGGTCCTTGAATCTGTCAGACATCTTCATTATGTCATATGCTAATGTACTGCTCACCCTCTACCTATATGTATGGACTGGTAACTTCCATTTCGTTGTATCTGAAGAAGTATGCATGGTCACAAAAGCTTATACCTTGAATAAAACTCTGTTGGTCTTAAAGGTGCCACCGGACTCAAACTTTGTCCTTCAAACTCTTCCTCTGGCAGTCCAGAAACTGTATGAGCAGGGTCTGGAGGAACATTCTCTTTGGACCACAAATTCAGGGAAAAAGCAATGGCACTGGTTAAATAGTCCTGCTAACCCACAATCACTGCTCCATTCGACCCTCTGAAGGGTCTAGGCACCTAGTAGCTGTCCTGAGACTCCATCTGTCGATGCAATGCTCTCCCTCCTTGCCAAACTCTCAGAGGAATTTCTCTGTCTCTTTCCC
>NW_015167116.1:190578-216961 GCF_001447785.1 Gekko japonicus | reverse complement strand
CCATGCAGTTGTGGACAAGTTTACATCGGGACCCCACAGCGTAGCATTCAGACAAGAATAAAAGAACATGAAAGACACTGCAGACTTGACCAACCTGAAAAATCAACAGTGACTATACATAGCCTAACTCATACAGGACACAGTATTTTGTTCCAAGACACTGAAAGGCTGGACAACACTTCCAATTACCATGTCAGATTACACAGGGAAGCCATTGAAATTCATAAACAAAAACACAATTTCAACAGGAAATAAGAGAGTTTAAAAATAAATAGGGCATGGTTTCCTGTCCTGAAAAACACAAAAGGCTCTTCATCTGACAATAGCACTACAGATAAGATTAGAATTTCAACAGCCAATCCACATGCAAAAGAACCTCCTCAGGAAACAGGAAACCTCCTCAGGAAACAATCCATATACAAAAGAACCTCCTCAGGAAAGCTCCTCCATTAGCATGTTCATAGCCTGGGGAACTCCTACAAGATAATGACTCAGCCCTACCCCACCTTCTGGAGTAGATATAAATTACCTGCCTACCATTTTCTTCTCACCTTGACACAGAGAGTACTCCATCTTTCTGTATTATACCTCTGAGGATGCCAGTCACAGTTACTGGCAAAACATCTACAATGCCAAGACCACGGCCACACAACCCGGAAAATCTACAGCAACTAGTGAACTCTGGCCGCGAAAGCCTTCGACAACAAATATAAACTTTGTCTACAGCATTCCCCTGATCCAGCAAGGTAGTAACTTTCTCGAAAAAAGAGATAAGGTTAGTCTGACATGACTTGTTTTCGAGAAACCCATGCTGGCTCTCAGTAATCACAGCCATCCTTTCTAAATTCTCAAGGACTGACTGACTGATGTTTTGTTCTAAAACTTTTCCAGGTATAGACATCAAGCTGACAGATTGGTAGTTACCAGGATCCTCCTTTTCCCCCTTCTTGAAGATGGGGAAAACATTTGCCCACCTCCAATCTTCTGACACCTCACCTGTTCTCCAAGAATTCTCAAAAATAATGGACAGAGGTTCAGAAATTACATCTGCAAGTTCTTTTAGTACCCCTGGATGCAGTTCATCTGGCCCTGAGGACTAAGTTCCATTTAAAGAAACTAGGTAGCTATGTACGACCCCTGTGCCGATCCTTTTGCCAATGTGAGCAGAATTTCCCTCGCAAGAGAAGACTGAGGAAAAGAAGGAACTGAGCAGTTCTGCCCTCTCTTCATCACCAGGCTGTTATAATTTCACTTTCCTGTTCCCGCAATGGACCTATCTTGTTCTTGCTCATTTTCTTACTTTGAACATAACAAAAGAACCTTTTTTGTTGTTTTTAGCATCTCTTGCTAGCCTAAGCTCATACTGAACTTTAGCTTTTCCAACACTCTCCCTACAAGCACTGGTTATTTGTTTATATTCATCCTTGGTTATAAGGCCCTCCTTCCATTTCCTAAATGAGTCTTTTTTTATTTCTCGGATCTTTAGAAAGCTGTTTATGGAGCCACCTTGCCTTCTTTAGGCTCCTCCCATTTTTCCTTTTCATAGGAATCGTTTGTGATTGTGCCTTCAATATTTCACTTTTAAGAAATTCCCACCCCTCTTGAACTCCCTTCTCCTTATGTATACCTGACCATGGGATTTTACCCAGCATAACTTTAAGTGTGTTAAAATTTGCTTTCCTGAATTCCAACCTATATGCCTGACTATGTACAGCTTTTCCCTTCCCCAAGACTGTAAATTCCAAAATCACATGGTCACTACTACCCAGGGTGCCCACTACTTTCACCCCACCAACCAAGGCCAAGACAGCAGATCCCTCTCCACCTTTTGGAAAATGTCAGCAAGACAAGTCAGAAATTTACTTGACCTTTCACAGTGGGCACCTTTCCTGGTGCCCGCCAAGTGCTTTTAGTAAGTGGGAGGAGCAGGGTAGGGCTTTTGCCCAGTAGAAGAAGAGAAGGGAAGAGACTGGATTTATACCCCGCCCTTCACTACCCAAAGGAGTCTCAGAGCGGCTTACAAACTCCTTCCCCTCCCCACAACAGACACCCTGTGAGGTAGGTAGGTGGGGCCGAGAGAGCTCTGACAGAAACGGCTCTTTTTCAAGAACACCTCTGACAGAACTATGGCTTGCCCAAGGTCATCCGGCAGGTGCAAGTGGAGGAGTGGGGAATCAAACCTGGTTCTCACAGATTAGAGTCCACGCACTTAACCACTACACCAAACTGGCAAGTAGGGCTTCTTATGGGCTGTGCAGATTAAAGGTTTAAAGGTAAAGGTTTCCCTTGCTCGAAAGCTAGGCGAATCTGACTCTAGGGGGCGGTGCTCATCTCTGTTTCCAAGCAGAAGAGCCAGCGCTGTGTGAAGTCATTTCCGTGGTCATGTGGCCGGCATGACTAAACGCCATGGCGCACGGAACGCTGTTCCCTTCCCACTGAAGCGGTACCTATTTATCTACTTGCAATTTCTTGCTTTCAAACTGCTAGGTTGGCAGGAGCTGGGGCCAGAGACGGGAGCTCACTCCATCACGCGGCACTCAGGTCTCGAACTGCCAAACTACAGACCTTCCGGTATGCAGCTCAGCATCCTAACCTCTGAGCCACCGCAGCCCCTGCAGATTAAAAGGCATCCTATTATACAGTGTGTTGAAGAGGTACTATTAGAGTTATACATAACCTTGCTCCTTGACAGTTTTGTGGTTGGTTCCACCTACTGGGGCAGCCATTTTGTAATTGTGCCCACTGCACTGTGTCCGAATCAGGGGTCTTTTCGTAGAAAAATAGGTGGAGGAGCTCATTAGCATAACTCGTTAGCATAACTCATTTGCATATGCCACGCCCCCTGACATCACCGGAAGTGTATCAGAAGGCAACACCCACCGCTCAGGCTCCACTGGACTGTTTTGGATTGCTAGCTATTGGGGGGGGGGGAGAACATGCAGATCTGTCCTTGCAGAGGAGGGAGAGCTCGTACCTGAATAAAACTTGGTCTTAAAGGTACCACTGGACTGTTTTGGACTGGGGAGCTGGGGGGGGGCTCTGCAGCTTACCTGGCTGCTTCTTGCTCTGACTGAGGGCTGTTGGGAGCAGGGGGTGGGGCTTGTTGCATGTGCCCGCCGCCTGGGCTCTTTACTGCCGGAGCTCCGCTCCTGTGCGCTCTTGCAGGAAATGACCCCTGGTCCGAATACCAAATGTGCCTGCAGGCTCAAAAAGGTTGAAAACCCCTGACTTGCTGGATAGTGGGAAACACAATATAAAAGGATTCATGTGTGGAGGATTTTATGTCCCCTATTTCTGATAACCACGGCACTACAGCATGTTACTGGTGTCATCACCGGGAAACAGTTGGGGGGTCAGTGGGCCCATTTAGGCCATTTCCGGATTAACTTTTCCATATGAAGCCCTCCACTACAAAGGCAGAATTGAGACCATTTGTGAATTCACACTTAGCCTGGACTCCAAATGCAACAGATGACTGAGGAGAGAGGTTTATATTGTATAAAGTTGTATTTTAAAGACACAGTGGGAACGTAATCCCCATGAAAGCAGGGAAGGAAGATATATGGCCGTTCAGTTGGCATAAAATTACCTTCTCACTCACGGCAGAGCATCATTGAGATGAAAAATGCCTCCATGATCCAAAGTTTATTTGGTTTGTCATCATCCTAGTAACAAAAGCAGGTGCTGAGCCCTTGCTTTCAAGCCCCGGCTTATCAGAAAACTGTTTAAGGAGTACTGGGGGACTAAAGAGTCTGTATAGCTAACAATATTATCCACTGAAATGGTGAAAATCGGGGGGGGGGGGAGACTGCAGACAATATTGCTGCACAAAGATTGTACAAAACACAGCAAGTGCATGAGAAGAAACTGCCGCTAGTTTCTGTTCTTGTTCATGACTTCTGTTCTTGTACATGGCTTCATAGGTGATGTGACAGAAGACCTTTGCCCATGTTAAGACCACCCTGAGAAGAAGATAGTAAAGGTAAAGGTTCCCTTGCTCAAAAGCCAGTCGAATCCGACTCTAGGGTTGCGGTGCTCATCTCCGTTTCAAAGCCGAAGAGCCAGCGCTGTCCGAAGATGTTTCCGTGGTCATGTGGCCGGCATGACTAAGCACCAAGGCGCACGGAACGCTGTTACCTTCCCACCGAAGTGGTACCTATTTATCTACTTGCAATTTCTTGCTTTCAAACTGCTAGGTTGGCAGGAGCTGGAACTAGAGACAGGAGCTCACCCCATCTTGCGGCACTCGGGTCTTGAACTGCTGAACTACTGACCTTCCACAGCCTGCAGCTCAGCGTCTTAACCACTTGAGCCACCGCAGCTCCTGTGAGAAGAAGATATGGAGGAATAATTCACTGTGGGAATAATCCCATCAGACTGGTAGGCTGTCCTGGTTATCAGTTGATGATGCTATTCAAAACCCATAAGTGGGTGTCCAAGCCGTCTAGAAGGCACACAAGGTGAGCCCCAGGCATGGGCACAAACCACATTTTTGAGGTTCAGTTAGTAATTTGTGGATGAACCACGAACCGAACCACAAACCAATATGAACCGGGAACTTGGTTTGCAAGCCAAATTGGTTCATATGGATTCATGAGTCCTTTAAAGTTTAAACCCCTGCTCTCTGCTCTTCACAAACTGCCATGAACTGCATCAAAATTCATGAAAGTTTGTGGTCACAAACTGGCCAAAATTCATTATGAACTATAGTTCGTCAGCCAGTATATGCCCATCCCTAGTGAGCCCAGAGAATGAGACAATTGGTTTTCATTGCCCAGGACTGTCTCCTTTCTGACCAGCCAGAATTTCTCCAGGGTTACAGGCAGAGGTCTACCGCAACCAATAACCAAGACTCAGAAGCCAAGAACTACAAACCAGAATTCAGCCACCAATGCCAATGTAGGCAAAGTTCTAGTCTTTATGACCTTTCCGGATTAGAATGAACCCATAGCCCACCATAATAGATTACAGCAGCACCTAGTAACACTCTAGAGTAGCTTGATCTGTCCAGGAAGTGTTCTTTCCTGTCATCTTGTAGGTTCATCATGTGGAGGAAGATCTTACCTGTCTGATGTAAGTTTCTGTCGTAGTTTTGGTACGTTGTACCCTTGTAAGTTTCATTGGAATGACATGACAAGACTAATGGCTATATACCTTTAAACAGGGGGTTGAAATTGACATATATAGGAATGTAATAGAACACCTGTTAAGGTGCTTGCCCATTTTTGTAAGAACTTTTGCAAGAAGTACTGTACACCATGGATTAGGGTAAGAATTTTTCTCCTATATTGTTAATGTTATGCAAGTTGTAAAATCTGGTTTATTCATGAGTATGTAACTTGTATTTTTTCTGTCTTCATTTCAGACTTGTACATTACCCTGTATGGTTTAGATTGCAATCTATGAAAATAGGAGATACAGTTTTTGTATGTATAGTATTTTATTAGCATATATGGTATTCCTTGCCTCGGTTAGAATTTGTAGCTAAAACTGTTTATGTATTTTATTAAGGACTTTCAGAAGACGTTTCCCTACGAAACGGAAGCTTACTCTGGAGAATTTCGTCATTTGTTCTTCTGTATTTTGTTCTACTGAGAACTTCTCTTTCATCTGTATACCTAAAAGGAAATATTTATGAGTTCTCAGGACCAGTCCTCAGTCCCCCAGCCTTCCCAGTGGATGAGACAGTTTAGTTCCCCATGGTATTCTTTTGGGGGCCAGGATGCATGATATTTGGTAATGTGGGTTATAAGGTAAATTCATCGGATTACAACAGCTTAAGTATGCAGTATAAAACTTAAGAGATACAACAGTGTGATTAATGCCTTTGTTAGAGAGGACCTAGATACACTTGTGCTGGAAGAGCTCATTTGAAGAACAGTAACACAATCCTTTAAAAATGGTGAGTTTGCACAACAGTACTCAGCACCTGGGTCTTCTAAATCTCATGGGGATGACCATTCTCTCTAAAAAGCTACCCTTGAGTTTGCCAACCTCCTGGTGGCACCTGGAGATCTCCCTCTATTAGAATTGGTCTCCGGACGCCCAATATCAGTTCCCCTGGATAAAATGGCCACTTTGGAGGGTGGACTCTATGGCATTCTACCCTGCTGAGTCCCCTCCCCTAACCACACCCTCCCCAGGCTCCACCCCCCAAATCAACACAGCTACTCTTCCAAGAAAAGAGAATATAAACTGGTTCAGAGAGGTGATACATATTACTGAGAGGCCGGTAACAGTTTGAGGGTGTCAGAACCCACAGCCAACAACGTAGTACACGCTTATCAGGAAAGGTAATACTTTGGACTTCCGGTTGATGGCGGTAGTTTCCCTTCCCCTTTTTCTGTTGTAGTTTTTTGTAGTGATAAAAAAAATCAACTAAAAATCCCCTCCGGGGGCTCAAAAAAAAAAAAAAGGAAAGGTAATACTTTATTGAAGAGCTATAAATGCATTAACATAGGCACTGTTAAGAATGGCGGTTGCCCATCAGCATAATAGGATATAGGGTATTCGTATGCACACACCCCCCCACTGCCCTGGCCAATTAGCCACACTCCCGCGCATGGGAGAAAGGCCTCCGGCCATTAGCGCTGAAGTTGGGAATCCACCTTGCTCCCACGGTTCCCTGTGAAGCTAGACATCAACATCCCACCACCTGCAGAACTTAGAGATAAGCGTTACAGCAGCGAAGAAGCACAGTAAGAAAGCAGTGGCAATTAGAATACAACTGACCTCCCCAACCCACATGGCAGCATAGCTGACAGAGGGTTGGGGTTTTTTTTTTACTATGCAATGAAAACTTTCAGTGATGTGCAGTGATCAGAAGAAATTTCAGCTTCATAATGGACCAAAAATAGGCAGATTTTTAGGGCAAGAAGTGACCACTCACTTGTAAGGAAACTCTTGAGAAATGATGCCTTCATTATACCTTCATTGATGTATGGCACAACTCGAATCCACCAGAGAGGTTAAATGTTCCATTAATTATTACACTATGTTGTATTCAAGGACAGATCTCATTTTAGTCATTCTTTGGTCTTAAAGTATCTGACATATTTGCAAGAAACCTACCTGGCCCCACTTGATTTGAAATAACAAAAAGCCAATATTTTTATTTTAAAATGGTCAGTCCCTTCCAGGAGAAAAAGAGAAGGCTTGGGAGACCCCAGAGCCCATATTATATTGTGACGCATGAAAGGACCTGAGACATGCACTGAATATGTAGAAGCATCATCGCTTGATAATATAATGGGATATAACAATGGATCCACCCAAGAAGAGACTGTATGTATATGCACAACAAGGGCTTTTTTTGTAGAAGAAGCCCAGCAGGAACACATTAGCATAATAGGCCACACCCACCAGCACAGATTTATTAGCATATTAGGACACCCCCCATGCCTTCCCTGGGCTGGCCTGGGTGCCCCGCGGCTGCAGGGAACCCGGGCAACCCAGACCTTGGACAGGCTGGGGAAGGCATGGGGATCCTTCCAGCCCCCCCCCCGGCCAGCCCGCCTCGGAGTCACCAGGGGGGGTCATTCTCCAGGCCTTCCCTCTGTAGCCACGCATGCAGAGGTTTTGGCTGTAGTGGGCGTGGCCAACTCTGAAGCCAGCTGGAACTCTGTTTCTGTGCGTTCCCGCCCAAAAATAGCCCTGTGCACAACAATACACAACCCATTCTTAATTACAGTTCTCAAGGACTGGGACCAGTGTTCCCTCTAAGCTGAGTTAGTGTGAGCCAGCTCACAGTTTTTTAGCCTCCGGCTCACACGTTTTCATCTTCGTTCAGGAAGGGATGGCTACAGAGCAAACTAATTTATGCAGGGGCCAAATGGCTTGCTCACAACTTTACTGCTGGTAGCTCACAAAGTAGAATTTCTGCTCACAAGACTCGACAGCTTAGAGGAAACATTGACGGGGACCATTGGCATGGGTCCTTTCCGCATTTGCCCACTACTCCGGATTTTCTCAGTGTTCGAGTCGAGACAATTTAAGTCCACGACAAAACAATATCCAAATAACCTGGGGGCAACGGCAGGCTGAAACAAGGCTGACCACTGAAGGGAGGTAATGTAATGCAGAATGGGGATAAAACCTGGAATAAAAAGAAGGTTGAACTTGATTTTAGTGCAGAATGGGGAGGGGGGACCTGGATTAAAAACAAGGTTGAATTTGATTTAAGTGCAGAATTGCTTGGAGGACACCGCAGTGATCATGGATTAAAAGGAAAGTGCAAAAAGTAAGTTACCTATAGATATGTGTAAAGGGAAAAAAAGAAAAAGGTGGGATGAAGAAGATCTAAGAAGTGAGCAGGAGGTTGGAGCACTGTGGGAAGCCGCACGGGGGGGGGGGAGGGTAGGATATATAAGTATAAAAGTTTGTGACGTATGTTTGACTTTGTTTATTATATCCTAATAAAATGTTTTTGTTGTTGTTGTTTTAAAAAAAGGAAAGTGCAAAAAGGGCCAGGGACAGCTTGTTTCAGACACTTGTGTTCACTTTCCTGAGCCAAGCGTCTTTCCCTCCTGCAAGGGAAGATGACTTCCTTAAGTCAGGGAGAGGGGAAACAGGCATAACCAGACAACAGATATATGAGATATTGTAAAAAATGTGCTACTACATTCAAAACAAGAAATACAAGACTTAAGGGAACCAGGTTATACCACATTTCCAGGATTTACAACTACAACATTTATTTCAGTCAACAGGAATAAAAGGTAACATGAAGTCACCACTGACAAGTTTTCAGAACTGTCCCCTGCAATGAAATGGTGATTATAAACATAGCGGCCCCCATCCTATATGAAATACTCGGCTCCTGTCAAGGAAAAAGGGGTTACAAGCTGGTTTAAATTCTGCACAAGGATTACCTCAAGAATGGGGAAAGAAGTCGAGATCCCAAATTTTATATTCAATTCTATTATTATATTTGTATTGATTTATTTGTGGGATTTCTAATCCTGCCCTCCCCCACAAGCAGGCTTATGGTGGGTTACAGTAAGCCAATAAAACTGGTGAAACAATTTCCATTTAATTCCAGTTAAAAACTAAAACCCAGCTAATTTCTACATTATGGCAAGACTAGTAAGGAAAGCCCGTCGTGGCGGTAGACGACGGGCCCTAGATAGGAAGGAAGGGCGAGTGGAAGGGAGGAATTGAGAAGAGGAGGTAGAGAGAGAGAGACAGAGTTAGAGAGGGGGGAAAGAGAGAAAAGGGGGGGAGACAGAGTGGGGTTAATGGTATTATTTTGGAAAGAAAGGAAGGGAGAAAGCTAGGAAGGAAGGAAAGATCTGCTTTGGAAGTGAAACCTGGTAATTCAGAGCCCCAGGGCTTGAGAAGAAAATCAGGATGAGGAGAATTTCGGAAACACCCCCATCCTGATTTTGGCTTCTGGGAGCGAGTGAAGGAGTTTTAATGGAAAATATATCAGAATAAATCAAAACCACCAGGACAAGCCAAGGATAAGCAAAGCCCTCATCATTTTTCCTAATACGTTACAGTAAAATCAGAAAGCAAATGTGGATGTCGTAGCTCTCAGTTAAGACACGGCTGTTTTTTATCAATTCTTTTTAAAACTGCGGAAAGGGGAGGGAAAAATGCAGACACACCAGAAAGTTCATAGCTTCCAATGAAGAAGCAATTAAGTTAAGCTGCAAAGTTAATCTAAAAATATAATTAGCGCTATACGAAAATATAGGCAGCCACAGAGAAAATAGGTGTTAAGAAATGTCACATTGGAAGACAACACAAAAGCTGGAAGTGATAATTCTGCTAGAAGGCAGTTTTAGGAACATTTTAAATTCCAAAAAAGATGTGCCAGAGCATAGATGGCTGCAATATAACTCACATTACCATAACAGTGCTTGCATTTCTTGCTCTTTTTTTAAAAAAAAATAAAATAACCCTCCATAATCCTTTCTTTCCTTCCCGATGTGGTAGAATGGTTATAGGATTCCCCCCTCCCCCAATCACCTAAAACCACAAATCCTGGGGACAAATCCTGGGGGGTGGGGGGAACCGGTGGACGGAGGCCCCAGGCCTCCTCCGCCGGGCTGGACTGGGGGCGGGGGGTGGTGGGGGGAACCGGCGGACGGAGGCCCCAGGCCTCCTCCGCCGGGCTGGACTGGGGGCGGGGGTGGTGCCTGGAGTGATGACATCACTTCTGGGTGACATCATCACGCTGACGACATCAATGTTGGAGGGGGCTGTTCGGGGGTGGGGTTTCCCCGCTGGCCATCAGAGGATTGGAGCCCCTGAAATCAGGGGAAACCCCGCCCCGACCAGGGGTCTGGCCACCCCACATCCCCACCTGAGCAGCCAGATCTGGCAGCAGACCCAATGAGGGAAGCATCAGGAAGCAGGAACGCTTCCCAGTCACAGCCAGGCTGCTCAGTCTTCCAGGAGAAGAAAGGGAAGTTACAGAAGCTGGCTTTCCCGCCAGCCTCTCCTGAGCCAGTAGAGCATGGAAGAAGAAGAGAGTGCTTGATGGCTCAGGAGAGACAAAGGAATGCCTGCTTTCCTGCTCAGCAGTGGTCAGCATTAGTGCCTGGGGAGGAGTCCTTGCAGGACCACGACTGACAGGCTGATAGGGAAACAGTAAAAGACCCACACCTGTAGGAAGGTGAATGTGACTGTAAGGAGCTATACCTGACCGAGTCAGCAAAAGGTGCAGATAAAAGAAACATGCTGAGCAAGGCTTGGCGTGGAAGAAACCTTGCTTACTAACCCTCTCTGTGTTGACCTGTTTAGCAAACAGATCTCTACCCCGACCTTGCTGCCTTGTACCTTGTCTCTGGTACTCTGTGCTTGCTCCTGAAGCCTGGGACCCAGACCCTGTATCCTGCACCTGTTCCCAAGCCTTGGATGCCTCTGGACCCCTTGACCCTCCTAGCCTGAACATTGGACTGGACCTTTAGATATCTGACTCTGAACTAGTTTGTAGACCTGGCTCCTGTGTATAGTAGTAGTAGAAGAGGAGGAGGAGTTGGATTTGTACTCTGCCCTTCACTTGGAGTCTCAGAGTGACTTACAATCACCTTCCTTTCCTCTCCCCACAACAGACACTTTGTGAGGTAGGAGGGGCTGAGAGAGCTCTGAGAGAACTGCTCTTGAGAGAACAGCTCTTCAGAGAACTGCTCTTGAGAGAACAGCTCTGGGAGAACTATGACTGACCCAAGGTCACCATGCTGGCTGCATGTGGATGAGTGGGGAATCAGACTTGGTTCTCCAGATTAGAGTCTTCGACTCTTAACCAATGTTCCGTCTAAGTTGAGTTAGTGTGAGCTAGCTCACAGTTTTTTAGCCTCTGGCTCACACATTTTTGTCTTAGCTCGGGAAGGATGGCTCCAGAGCAAAGTAATTTATTAGCCAAATCACTCACAGCTTTAATGCCACCCAAGTAGAATTTTTTGCTCACAAGACTCCACAGCTTACATGGAGCATTGCTCTTAACTGCTACACCTTTGTTTTGCTGTATTTGCTCAATATTGCTGTTTTTGTTGCCTTTGTATGTGTGCATCCTGGAAACCCCAGGTAGAGCAACAGGGACACGCTTAGCCTTGAATGCAGCAGGGCTAAAGATGATGTGGTTATCCCATCTCAAGACTGCTGACATTTCTTTCCACCATAAATGGCCAGCTTGGTTGCATCAGGGTGGCCAGGTCCAATGTTCCCTCTAAGCTGTGGAGCCTTGTGAGCAAAAATTCTACTTTGTGAGCTCTTGGCATTAAAGTTGTGAGCGAGGGATTTGTCTCCTGCATAAATTAGTCTGCTCTGGAGCCATCCCTCCTGAGCGAAGACAAAAATGTGTGAGCCGGAGGCTAAAAATCTGTGAGCTGGCTCACACTAACTCAGCTTAGAGGGAACCAGGTCCCCCCTGGCTGCTGGTGGGGTAGGGTTGCCAGAATCAGGCTGGAAAACTCCTGGAGATAAAGGAATGGAGCCTGGGATGGACAGCACCCTCCAAAGCAGCTGCTTTCTCCAGGGGAACTGATTTCTGCTGTCTGGAAATGAGCTGTAATCCTGGGGGATCCCCAGGCCCCACCTGGAGGCTGGCATCCCTGTCGATGCAGATGCATCAAGTCAGTGGCTGCCATATGCCTCACGAGCAGTGCTGATTCAGAGTAGAGGCACACATTTAGAAAGTAACCCATCGATATCTGAGCTAGCTGTTTCCAAGGGAAAGGAATAAGAATGATTCTCCCCCCCCCCTTTTCAGACTTAAACAACGAGGTCAGTGTAGGCCTTTATTTTCTGCCAGCATCTTGATATCAGCAGTTCCCATTTCCATTTCCCCAAGCTATCTTTAACTTTTTGTTTTTGGGGGAGGGGCAGTGAGGGGGAAGACTGAGTCCGCTGATACGTATCTGACAGGGACCTCATCCAACCAGAACATGTATCCTGTGTTCATGCTGCAGAGTGCTGGTTGGTTTTAAAGAGTACTGCCCTTCCCCGAACCATATTGTGGACTCTCTGCCTGGAGGAGAACTCCTGCTCTATACTAGGATGGCATGCTGGAATACCATACAACCAGACAGATGCCACTCAATGATCTTCCTGAGCACAATGGTAGCAGCCAGATGTTAGCACTATGGGCCAGCTTGTTGGTAGTAGTGGGGGCGGCTCCTAGTTGAAAGCCTGGTGGAAGAGCTCCATCTTGCAGGCCATGCGGAACTGCATAAGGTCCTGCAGGGCCCTGATCTCCTCCAGGAGCTCATTCCACCAGTGTGGAGCCACCACTGAAAAGGCCCTGGCCTAGAGCACCCAAAGCCATGGATGGGTTACCAGACCAAATAAATCTAGATTTGTGGGTCACCAGACCAAGAGCCGCTGCTCTAGATAACTCTTGGCAGAGGCGTTCCAGCCGAGAGATATGAACCTGCAAGTATAAATGAGAAAATGCCTTCCTGGCACAAGCAGCTGGATATCTGGTTTTCACTGATCATCTCCAAAACACACGCACTTATCCCCAAGCGGAAAGAAAACATGATGTCATTTAAACATACATGATCGGCGTGCATTTTCTGCCCGTAATACCCTCATGACCAGTGTTCCCGCTAAGCTGAGTTAGTCTGAGCTAGCTCACAGTTTTTTAGCCTCCGGCTCACACATTTTTGTCTTAGCTCAGGAAGGATGGCTCCAGAGCAAGCTAATTTATGCAGTAGCCAAATTGCTCACTCACAACTTTAATGCTAGTAGCTCACAAAGTAGAATTTTTGCTCACAAGACTCCACAGCTTAGAGGGAGCTTTGCTCATGACAGGCAGTTGCTCTCTCCCTGCCTTGATTCAGAGGTCCAGTTTTCCATTTAGAAGGGGATTTGCTGCAAGCAGGAAGGGGGCAACCGAGTGCCGGGGGGGGGGGACTTTTAAACAGGACGATTGTGCTTGGCTTCCATATTTATTTTTCTACATGCAAAAAACCCAGCACCTTCATTATTCATCCCCCCTTCAGGGGAACTATCTCGTAATAATAAAAACGTCAAAAGGAATACACAGATATGTATATCCACCAATAGAGATGCCTTTGCAAATGTGCCGGGGGAGACAATGATTTATGACCTTCCAGGAATGGGGGGGGGGGCTTCTGAGCCATCTCCCCTTCAGCTGGCAGAACAGCGGTCCTCCTTGGGCTGCTATAGTGGGTTGTGAGATTCAGCAGCTGCAGAGGGTGAGGGGCAATGCTTGCGGCCCCTACATACAGCTCTCACGTGTTTTATAAATGCTCAGGCGCGGGTGGTGAGCATGGTCTCTCGGAAAGGGTGGCCAACCTCCAGGCGGTGGCTGGAGATCTCCCGCCACCACAACCGATCTCCAGGCGACAGAGACCAGTCTGCCTGGAGAAAACGGCCACTTTGGAAGGGGAACTCCATGGTATGACGTCCCACTGAGGTCTCTTTCTTCCCCGAACCCCACCCTCTTCAGGCTCCACACCCCAAAATCTCCAGGTATTTCCCAAACCGGAGCTGGTATAGCCCTACTCGGAACTGAATAAAGCCCTCCGGCCAGTGTTCCCTCTAAGATGAGTTAGTGTGAGCCAGCTCGCAGTTTTTTAGCCTCCGGCTCACACATTTTTGACTTAACCCAGGAAGGGATGGCTCCAGAGCAAACTAATTCATAGCCAAATCGCTCGCTCAGAACTTTAATGCCAGTAGCTCACAAAGTAGAATTTTTGCTCACAAGACTCCACAGCTTAGAGGGCACATTGCCTCTGGCCCCACTGATTTTCAGGCCTCGGTCCCTAAGAAATGACTCCCAAACCGGAGCTGGTATAGCCCTACTCGGAACTGAATAAAGCCCTCCGGCCACTGTTCCCTCTAAGCTGAGTTAGTGTGAGCCAGCTCACAGTTTTTTAGCCTCCGGCTCACACATTTTTGTCTTAACCCAGGAAGGGAGGGCTCCAGAGCAAACTAATTCATGCAGTAGCCAAATTGCTCGCTCAGAACTTTAATGCCAGTAGCTCACAAAGTAGAATTTTTGCTCACAGGGCTCCACAGCTTAGAGGGCACATTGCCTCTGGCCCCGCTGATTTTCAGGCCTCGGTCCCTAAGAAATGACTGCCTTTGTTTTCTTCCAGTTTGGACACTTTGGGAATGACGTTTGATTAGTGCTCGTTGGTAAGGTCGACAGTCTTCAGGTTTCAATACTGTCAGGTTTAGATTTAGATTTAGAGAGCCAGTTTGGTGTAGTGGTCAGACGTGCAGACTCTAATCTGGGAGAACGGGGTTTGATTCCCCACTCCTCCACATGTAGCTGCTGGCTTAACCTTGGGTCAATTACAAGTTCTCTCAGAGCTGTTCTCTTAGGGGCAGTTCTTGGGAGAGCTCTCTCAGTCCCACCTACCTCACAGGGTGTCTGTTGTGGGGAGGGGAAAAGAGATTGTAAACCACTCTGAGACTCCTTCGGGTGTCAGCAAGCTGCCAAATTTCTTTTTATTCTGAGTTTCACATGTATGCGCTTACTTGCTTTCAGGTTCATATGTAGGCTTGTTGATGCGCTTAATTGCTTAGCTGCTGGAACGTGTATATCTCTCAAGGCCACAGGTGGTTCGCTGCTAGATAATTGCTTGGGTGATCTCACAGAGAGCCGTGGGAAGGAGATATGTTATACCAACTAGAAGCATTTGCTCCCAGGCCCGATGGTGCACACAGGAAGTCCTGCAATTTGGCCTCAGCTGTTTGAATGTACTATAACCTGTCATGCTCATTGCTATCCCCTCATTCCTAACAGTGATCCTGTACATGCACCTATAGCTTCAAATAAAGTAAAACCTTTTTACAAGAGTGTACTTCCTTGATGCTGTGGGGAAGCCTGACATCGGGTAGCAAAGGGTGGGGTATGAAGCCAATCTCTCCTCGTCCTCCTCCTCTATAGTACACACTTACAGAACCACACACATTAACTCTGAGGCAGCAAGAAGTGCACACTTGGTTTACCAGTATATAGGATGAAGCTGGTGAGATTCTCTGTGCCAGCATTTTAATAACACATCATAGAACATGTGCGTGTTTTACTGGTGTTACATGACCCAAAAGCACAAACACTTTTAAATCAGCCTAGAAATGAATACCACAGAAAGCTTGTAGAAAAGAGCCATTGGGAATGTATATGCAGTGGAGAGGGGGCATCATGTAGGGTTGCTAGTCTCCAGGTGATGGCTGGAGATCTCCTGGAATAACAACTGATCTCCAGGTAGGTTGCCTTTCCCCCAAGGGAGAGGGGATTTACCTGCTTTCAGAGGCCCTCATCTGCCACTGTCCAACCAGCTGGTGGGGGGAGCCGGGGATGTTGTGCAGGGGACACTCCAGCGTTTGAGAAAACCTCTGTGGTTACCATAGCATTTTTTCTCAAATGCTAGAGTGTCCCCCGCAACGTGCCTGAGCGATGACATCATTTCCAGAGGCTCCTGGAATCTTTCAGCTATTCCCGTGCAGAGTGCAGAGTGCAGGGGGTTGGACTAGATGACCTGCAAGGTCCCTTCCAACTCTAACATTCTATGAGTCTATGATTCTATGTCATCGCAGTGTGCACACAAAGCGTGCACGCTGAAAAGTCCCAGGAACGGAGAGGGACCCCCACCCCACTGGCCGCCAGGTAAGACCTGGGAACCTTAACTCCAGGTAAAGGAGATCCATTCCCCTGGAGAAAACGGTTGCTTTGGAGAGTGGACCCAATGGCATTATACCCCATGGAGGTCTCTCCCCTCCCCAAACCCCGCCCTCCCCAGGTTCCACTCCCCAACTCTCCAGGAATTTTACAATCCAGAGCTGACAACCCCTAGGCATCAGGCAGAGGCCCTTGGTGGAAGAGATGGGGTCCAGGAGTCCAAGGCTGAACCCTGTGGGTCCCCAGGGCTGTTGTACACAAGTAACTTTTCTTTTTATTTAAAAATTATATAAGATTTTTTTAAGCTTCTGTCAAAACAAAAGGTTTAATCTACAAGCAACACAACACTCTAAAGCCACACAGCAAAAAACCAACAAAATTAGCTTTAACATACTTCCATGACCCACATTAGATGGCACAAACCTTAAATCCGAGAGTCAGCGGCCATAGCTTATGCATTCTCTACGTTGCTGTCTCTTGCAATATAAGCGTATCTTTATTTGCCTTTACTGTTTTTGCAACCGGAGTCATAAAAAGCAATATATAAGCATATCATAAACCAGGCCTTCAGTCCATCACAATCCAAGCTAGCTTTTTTCTCTAGCTTTTAGCTCAGTTATAGTTTTTTGGCCAAGCAGCATCAGGTGATTATGACACCCAGTTGGGACACGTTCTTGCTGGAACCCTCTTGTCAGCTATGCTGCCATGGGGGTGGAGAGGTTGGTTGTCTTCTAATTGCCTTTGCATTCCTTCTGTGCTTCTTTGCTGCTACAACGCGTATCTCTAAGTCTTCCAGGTGGGGAAGTTGATGTCTGGTTTTCTTGGGAACCGTGAGAGAGTGTTTCGTTCCCAGCTTCAGTGCTAAATGGCCGGAGCTCTTTCTCCCGCGTGCGGGAGGGTGGCTCATTGGCCAGGGCAGTGGGGGGGGGGTGCATACAAATACCCTATATCCTATTATGCCCCATGGGCAGCCGTCATTCTTAACACTGCCTATGTTAATGCATCTATAGCTGTTCAATAAAGCATTACCTGAAATGTACGCAGACGGAGAGTGATTTCAGCAAAGCGTACTTTATTCGATCAGGAACAAGACAGCTTTTGCCGGCTTGCAGGCCGGCTTATATTCCCCATGAAACCGCCGCCCATAACACACACCCCCACTTCCCAATAGGTTATTTACAGGGGCCGAGAGTTCCATAGGCTCTCGGAGGGGACCTAGCCCCCTGATTGGTGCGGGCTAGGATCCGTATAGTCTATTGTCTCTAAGAGCGAAGCTCGACGTTTGTGCTTGACCGCGTGGAGCCCTAGCCGGCCACACGGTCTGACTGGATATATTACATACCTTTCCTGAAAGTGTGTACTATGTTGTTGGCTGTGGGTTCTGACACCTCTAGAAAATCACCTCATCACTCCTGATTCCTGCCCTCCTATCCTATGGGCCGCAGGTTCTCATGAGAAATTTCCAGCTCTGTCCTAGAAGATGATAAGGTCTGTGTAGACAGAGAGACCAATTAGCAACACCTGCAGGATGGAACAAGCCCATTACCATTCACATTTACCTTTGAGGGGGGTCAGGGGGGCTTTGCCTCACAGATGGGTCTCCAGACTGAAGCATATCTCTGTTTCAACGTGAAATGGCTAAGGGTGCCTGGCTGCCACAGCTGCTCTGTCCCTTTCTGAAGAGGTTAAGGAAATATGTATCCCATTGTTTGTAGCATCTCCTTATCTGTAGGGAACCAGCAGTCTCTGTGCAGGCGGCACTACATGTGTGCAACAGAAAATGTGTAGCACTCTCGCCAACCTCTAGTTTTCTAGGCTTCCTTCAGGCTATGCCCTGGCTATAAAAACACTGTAATCTGTGCTATGGTCTGTGGATTCCTCGCTTTGCTACCAGCAGCGGCTCAAGCCAAACTGATAATCAGATATAAGTTGGGCACATTTTTGTATTGTACCTTAAATCCTTTCCCAATATGTTTCCCAATATGTTTTTAAGAGGTGGTAGAACAGCCAGGACATGGGTGTCCAATTAAATCCGTGTTTTGTGCTTCCCTCCCCCTTCTCGTCTTCTCCCTTTCCAGAGTAGGTAACGGCCTTGCTTTTGGTTTCAAAGCAGCCCTGCAAATCAGGCAGTGCCCCCGTGGAAGTTGTTGCAGCCATAAATGAGGTCCTGGTAGGAAATTATGAATAGGGTTAACAAAAGAGACAGATCCTCTCGAGCTCGCTGTCCAAAGACATATCCCTTTACCGGACTTTAATGATTTAGACTGAAATTAGCCTCTGTTTCTGCTTCAGTAATACTGACACGGGCCGAATTAATTGAATTATTTTTATTTTATTCTCAGTACAGCAGATGGCAAATGTCAGGTTGTGAAAGCAGCCACCTTCCATGGTGGGGGGAGGGGGGGGAGATCTGGATACCCAGACTGCCATAGAACCATAGGCAGGGTGGCAATTTGTCTGTAATTCAGGCCAGCAGCATCTACAGACACTACTGCAGTATAGCCGAGATGGGGGCAGGGGGTTGCTAGGGAGGCTGTGCGGACTCAAATAGATGCAGTTGCAGTAAGCCAAAATTTGCATTAAGCCTTTGCTAGTCTCTTTGCCTTTCATATTGTGTTCTCGCAGAGTGGCCACTGGAATACAAGTAGAAATGGTGGAGGAGGAGGAGGAGGAGGAGGAGGAGGAGGAGACGTTGGCAGCAGTCAAAGTTTGAAGCACCCTTCCCTTGTTTAGCTGTTTGGGGGTGCATTTTCCTTTGGGTAGTGAAGGGCGAGGTATAAATCCAAACTCTTCCTCTTCTTAAGGATGCCAGCCTCCAGGTGCGACCTGGAGATCCCCCGGAATTACAGCTCATCTCCAGACTACAGAGCTCAGTTCCCCTGGAGAATAAGGATGTTTTGGAGGGTGGACTCTCTGGCATTGTGCCCCACTGAGGTCCCTGTCCTCCCCCATCCCCAAATCTCCAGGAGTTTCCCAACATGGATCTGGCAACCCAGCCCCTGCATCTCCCACCAGTAGCCAGGGGGAACCTGGCAACTCCAGCCTTATTTATTGTGCCTCCTTTTCTCATTTGGATTTCCTCTCTTTTTCTTAAGTTGCTCTGGCTGCCTCTGAGAATCATAGAGTTGGAAGGGACCTCCAGGGTCATCTAGTCCAAACCCCTGCACAATGCAGGAAATCCAGAAATACCTCCCCACACACCCACACACACCCAGTGACCGCTGTTCCATGCCCAGAGGATGACAAAAAAAACCTCCAGGATCTCCAGCCAAACTGGCCTGGAGAAAAACTGCTTCCTGACCCCAAAGGAGCATTTCCCTGGGCGTGTAAGAAAGGGCCACGAAAACCAGAGGTTGATTCGGGGGGGGATCGCGGGGGATCGCAGTTCCCCCAGGTGAGGGGCGGGGCACATGATGAAGCCCCGCCCCCCACTTCCAGCCCTCATTCAGCCAGAAGGAGGCAGGAGAAGAGGGAGGGTAAGTTGCTTCCTCCCCGCCTCTCCCCACCCCTGCTGCCTGGGGCCAGGGAGGGCCTTGGCGGGGCTTCCTCATACTCCCGCCGGCCTTGCAGGTCCACCGCCGGGCCCCTGATGTCAGGGGGTGTGGCATATGCTAATGAGTTATGCTAATGAGTTCCCCTAGCTCTTTTTCTACGAAACGACCCCTGAAGAAAACTAATCACTGATGCAACCCTTCCTCCCTCTTATAATCTGTTTAAGAAGAAAAGCAGTCTTAAAATGCTTAAATGAAAAAAAATGACCAAATCTGAGTCTGAGGGTTGAGAGGATAAAATGGGTACACAGAAGCCCATGGATGCCTCCCCAAGTCCCTTGGAGACCGAGCAGGGTGCAAAAGAGGAGAACACCCTGTGGGGAATATTGTCCCACAAAGCCAGAGAGAAGCCCTTTCAGCCTCCCCTCCTAGTACATAGTACATTGCCTTTTGGAACCGTGATGAAGATCTTAAAGGCTCCATAATGGGTACCTGTGAATGGGGAAGCGGCTAAGAAATGGCTTAAAGAAATACCTGACAAAACACATTTCTACTTTGTCAGATGAGTGAAATATTGGCAGGTTGGCAATTTAAGGGAGGGGAGACGAGTGGACAGCAGGCTACAGATGCATTAATAGGATCACGGAGGTAGTAGGGAAGAATGTATAGCTAATCCCCCCGTTGGGGATTTATCCTTTGTAAATACATATTAAAATGAAAATGAGTAAATGGTACTTTTACTTGCAACTATAAGTGATGCCATTTTAACACACTCTGCCTGTGATAATCTGTCTTCACAAACTAGTCAAAGAGGGGGAAGAAGAGAGTGGGGGGGGGAGCGACTTCCGACTTTACAGTGCTAAATACACTGACTGCAGAGACTCTCCAAGGCCTCAGCATTGGTTGGTTGTTACATCGAGACTTTGTGCTTGTGATAGGGTTGCCATTCGCTCGATGGGGGTGGGGGTTTACCCGCTTTTGGGCCCCCGGATCTGCCACCAATGAGTCAGCCAGTGGGGGAACCCCACCCTCCCAAAAGCCCTGTCCACGCCAACGTGCTCGGTGCAATGACGTCACCTGGAGGTGACGTCATAGTGCAGGGCACGTTGCAGGGGGACGCTCTAGCATTTGAGGGAAAACTCTATGGTTACCATAGAGTTTTCCTGAAATGCTAGTGCGTCCCCCTGCAATGTGCCCTGCACAGTGATATCACTTCCAGGTGATGTCATCGCGGGATGCATGCCGAAAACTGCAGGGCATGGAGACGGGCACACAAACACCCCGCCAGCAGACAGGTAAGACCTGGCAACCCTAACTTGTTAGGACTGTTCCATCTACTCTATGGCACCCAGCTAGTCTGCAGTGCAGTCCCCTCCTCCACTGGTTTAACTCCCAGGGTGCACAACAGGGGCGGGTTGCAGTTGCAAGCACTTTCCCTCCTCCCAGGGATGCCAGCCTCCAGGTGGGACCTGGGGATCCCCTGGAATTCCAGCTCATCTCCAGACTACGGAGATCAGTGCTCCTGGAGAAAATGGCTGCTTTGGAGGGTGGACTCCAGGGCATTGAATGTACCCCACTGAGGTCCCCGTCCTCCCCAGGCTCTACCGCCAAACCCCCGGGAGTTTCCCAATGTGGATCCGGCAACCCTTCCGCATCCCCTACCAGTGGCCAGGGCGCATGATAATATTTTTCCATGTTAGTAAAAGTAAAGGTTCCCTTGCTCGAAAGCCAGTCGAGTCCGACTCTAGGGTTACTGTGCTCATCTCCGTTTCAAAGCCGAAGAGCCAGCGCTGTCCGAAGACGTTTCCGTGGTCATGTGACCAGCATGACTAAACACCAAGGTGCACAGAACGCTGTTACCTTCCCACCAAAGTGGTACCTATTTATCTACTTGCAATTTCTTGCTTTCGAACTGCTAGGTTGGCAGGAGCTGGAACGAGAGACGGGAGCTCACTCCGTCATGCGGCGCACTCGGGTCTCGAACTGCTGAGCTACTGACCTTCCACAGACTGCAGTTCAGTGTCTTAACCACTTGAGCCACCGCAGCTCCTTTTCCATGTTAGGGACAGCCAATATCCTTGATTCTGGGCTAATTGCATAATAGTATTTCGAACCCTTGGTTTCTTATACTTCCAAACATATTGATTATGGACAAACCGGACCGTATTCAACAATAGTGTTGGGATTATTAAAGGCAAAGCAGAAAGAAAGAAAAACATATCTTGGCAATATTTTCACTTTAATCACTGTGATTAAGTCCAACCACGAAATCTTGAATCAGGACGACTTTTCAGAGTCAGTCTGAGTGTGACTTATCATGGGCTTTTCAATACTGATTACCTCCACCTGACGTTTTTGCTCCAATTACTGTCCAGACTTCGGGGCACAGGGTATCGGAGGCATTCGCACAATGCTGTCCCCAATCAACAACTTTCCACGTATTCCCCTGCTTTGACTTAATCTTTCCCACATCTGCAGCCAAAGCATGTCTGCACACCATCTGGACAGGAAGGTGTGGATTTTTGCAGGTCCCATCCAGGGTCAGTTCCAGATTTCTGGGGGCCATGAGCAGAGAGTTCCCAGGGGGCCCCTTTCCGCCCACTTGCCGTGTGTCTCACTACCTGCCTGTGCATCCCTTCTCGCCCTGCTCACCAGCCCTCCCCCTGTCCACGCTTACACAGCCATCTGGACTGCCTGCAGCCCTTTCCCCTGTGGCACTGGTCAGTGTATGCTGCTGGGAGCATGAGTGGTGGAGCACCCACAATGGAGCAGGCAGGAAAACGACCGGCAGTTTGGTGTCGTGGTTAAGTGTGCAGACTCTAATCTGGGAGAACTGGGTTTGATTCCCCACTCCTCCACTTGCACCTGGCTGGATGGCCTTGGGCAAGCCGTAGCTCTGATAAGAGCTGTTCTTGAAAAAAGAGCCGTTTCTGTCAGAGTTCTTTCAGCCCCACCCACCTCACAGGGTGTCTATTGTGGGGAGGGGAAGGGAAAGGAGTTTGTAAGCCGCTCTGAGACTCCTTCGGGTAATGAAGGGTGGGGTATAAATCCAATCTCTTCTCTCTTCTTCTTCTTCTTCTTCTTCTTCAGTAGAAGCCCCCGAGCCCCGGCCGCTGCCCCGCCCGAGGGTACGCTGATGCCATCCCTGTTCCCACCCCCACCGGCACAATTTTCCTTGCCTCAGCCTTTTGCAGACACTGTTTCCCCACCGTGCTACCAAAGGGATTTTAAAGATATCAGTAACTGCTATATTGTTATGGCAATTTCCATGTTTTCCTGCGTGATGCTGACACAACAGGTTGCTCACAGCTCTATAGTTTTCCCCCGTAAAAATAACTTCCGCTCCCAGGAGACAGTAAACGAAAGTTCATGTGCAAATTTATCTGCAGTCAGGACAACAGGCTGTCTTTCCTTTCAGTTTTCCATAGGGACGATGAGTGCCATATATAATGCATAGCAACGGGCTACAAGAGGCATAAATGTTAGTACTGTAAACAAAAAAATTCAAAAAGAAGTTTTTGTGGATGCAGGAAATAATTGAGGCAGTGCAAGAGGTGTGCATTCATGGACTGATACAGAACGATAGTTTTCGTAGCCACTGACAGATGACGAGTGGCGCTGCCATAAAGCACACAGAGACACCTAAGTAGTAATTCTCATCTGTTATATAAACCGCTGCCGGTGCACAGAGGCAGCCTTCTTATGGGCGCTGACAGTGTATTTCAGGACCTTTAAGCCTGTCACCTGTGTATATGTGGATCACATTTGATACCGTATTTCCCAGAAACAGAAAGAGCCACAGGACATTTAAACTGTATGCTTTTATTTAGAATACCAGGGATGGCATAACATAAAATGAGAGGGAGAGCAAATTCTAAACTAAGCAGCTGGTCCAGCACAGCATCATATATACTCAGCCAGGGGTGGCTAGTATGCAGTGCAGTATGGTGGTAGAAAGTGCCGTCGAGTCACAGCTGACTTATGGTTGGAAAGTACTGAGGCCAGAAACGCAGCATAGTGAATCAGCTCTTGTTTATTGGATTACATCTGGAATGAAAGATAAATTGGCCGGTCAGTGCCCGGCTTATATGCGTGCCCCACACCACACACACATCGCCCATGATTGGCTCTGTTTACAAATCAACAACTCAATAGATCTACTTTCGGATCCGGGCGAGCCCATAGGTGCGCCTTTGGATCCGAAGTGCCTATTGTCTTAGGAACGAAGGTCTCAGGGTTTGCCGGACCGCATGGCCAGACTACCGCTGTGGCGGCCATCTTATTGTAGCTAATACATAACAATGGTGACCCCAGAGGGTTTTTAGAGCAAGAGACGTTCAGAGGTAGCTTGCCAATGCCTGTCTCCACATCATGATTTTGGTGTAGTGGTTAAGTGTGTGGACTCTAATCTGGGAGAACCGGGTTTGATTCCCCACTCCTCCACTTGCACCTGCTGATGTGACCTTGGGTCAGTCACAAGCTCTGGCACAGCTGTCCTTGAAAAAGAGCAGTTTGTGTCAGAGTTCTCTCAGCCTTACCCACCTCACAGGGTGTCTGTTGTGGGGAGGGGAAGGGAAAGGAGTTTGTAAGCTGCTCTGAGACTCCAAGTGAAGGGCGGGGTATAAATCCAATCTCTTCTCTTCTTCTTCTTCTATTCCTTGGAGGTCTCCCAGCCAAATACTATCCAGGTTTCTGAGATCTGACAAGATCGAGCTAGCCTAGGCTATCCAGGTACAATGCCATGTAGCCCTATGTAAAGAATCTGTGGGGGGAGACAGCATGGCGTAGCCCAATCTCGTCAGCTATCATAAGCTAAGCAGGGCTGATACTGTTAAACCGATTTCCCACAAGCTGCTGCTCCGCCCTCGCTCTTCCCTTTGCCCCGATTGTACGTGTCCATTTCACACCATGTGCTGCACGTCCGCATTTTGCCCCGCAGCTTCGCCCGATTTCCCCCACATCTACTCAATCCTGTGGAAGAGCAGGAGCAAAAGGAGCAGCTTGTGGGAAATCGGTCTTAGACGTATGAAGAAGATCAGAAGATTACCCTACAGCAGGGTTGGCCAAATTGTGGCTTTTTCACACATATTGTGCGGCTCCCGGCAGGGCAGCTGGGCAAGCAAAGGGGAGGGCATGCTTCCCCAATCGGAGAGATGGTCCTTGGGGAAGACAGACTATGTGCTCTAGGATCCCACAGGTACCCAAATCTGAATTGCTTGACAGGAGAGTCTTCGTTATATTATTGGTCCTGCGGACTGCTGGTATTTGAATCCTGCCCCAGGTTTTTGTACAGCTACTAGGGTGGCTGAGAGACTGGTTGGGTATGGAGGAACTCAGCTGAGTTAAAACAAACAGGGGTAGGGTTAGCCTGGGCAGTGGTGCCTTAATGCCCTGCTTCCCTGGGGAGTTTTATTTATTTATTTATTTATTTATTAAATTTATACCCCGCCCTCCCCCGTAGGACTCAGGGCGGCTTACATGGCAAGGAATCTTGCAGTAATAAAACATCCAATACATTTGATAGCATTTAAAACATTATTATACAATTTAAAAACCATCTGGGTACAATAAAGTGCTCAATAAAGTGCTCAAGGTCCTCAGTTCCCAAATTCCTGAACCTCAGAGAGATGACAGCCACATTCAAACATTCCCGGTAGGCATTCAGGCTTCGATGTTAGATATTAAATTCAGATGTTCCTTCTTCCTAGGGCCTCCCCCCCCCCCATGATGGTAATATAACGGGGGGGCGGCGGCGGCCCCTACTCGAAAGCCTGGTGGAAGAGCTCCGTCTTGCAGGCCCTGCGGAGTTCTGGACACCTGAGTTCTGGACACCTGTTTTCATTCTGGGTGAACCCGGGTAGTGCTGGGGGCTCCAGGAAAGATCCTGAGACTTGATGTCGAACAATGACCCAATAAAGTTTAGGAAATACTTTTGAGCAGAACTCCATTAATTGTCCTTCATATTATCTTGCTGGAAGGGTCAAGTTTTGTCCCAGGGAAGCCAGGGTTCCTGGTTGATGCACACTGTAATTCAAAAAGCGCACTCAGGAGCAGAAGGAACCAGAGACCAGGACCCTTGGGGTGCACTGAGAAGGCTGTAGCATGGCGGCATAATTCACTTGTAAGTTTTCTTACGGATTTCACAGCGCCTCTCACCAGACCCACTGAACAGATTTATGCCTCTGTTGGCTGCGGGATGTGGTTATAAACAAGGGAGGTAATAAAAACAATGGAGGCTAGAGAGATAATGGGATTAGTGTCAAAAGCTAAGATGCCCAAGATGAAGGAGTGTTGCCCAGGGACTGAAGGAAGTGGATGGGTAGAGGAAACCAAGGAGGAAAATTTTCTAGTTCCAGGTATTTTTTTTTGGGGGGGGGGGGACTCGACAGGAGCAGCAGCACAAAAAGCTGATGTAAGAAACATATTGCCTTCTTTCATGGCACTCCACCAGCAGACTACAAAACGTTGTGCGCAAAAACTCAAGACAACTACAAATGGTTGGCCAGACTAAAAAACTTGTTCGGAATCTTTTCATATTGTAATTAGGAAACCAATCAAATAGTCATTGGCATGGGTTCATTGTGAAACATCCTTTGAGGGTAACTCCTTTTCCTCTCAATTGGGATGTGAGTCTCACCGTTCCCCCACCAGAATTTCAGACAGATAAGAGAAAGTGTGGCTTGCTTAATTAACAGTGCATTTCTAAGGAGAGCTACGCCCTTCTAAGTTCATTTATCCAGAGGTCATTTCGGGGGGGATCGGGGGGGATCGCAGTTCCCCCGGGTGAGGT
>NW_015167116.1:186449-190497 GCF_001447785.1 Gekko japonicus | reverse complement strand
CTCGGCAGTGGAGCTGCAAGGCCGGCAGCGGCTGGGACCGTTGGGGGCGGGGTGTGTGGCCTTATGACACACTTCCAGTGATGTCAGGGGGTGTGGCATATGCTAATGAGTTATGCTAATGAGTTCCCCTAGCTCTTTTTCTACGAAACGACCCCTGCTTTTACCTTAGTTGGCTTAGAAGCGTGTCACTCTGCTTAGGACTGCACTCTCTATGACCTTTGCCTGCCCAGCATGCACTAGGAATTGGCATGGGAAGGATCTTTACCTCTTCTCCCAGAATCCTCAGGTGGGAGGGTTCCTTGTTGGTGCTGTTGTAGCATCCGCAGAAGGGAGAGAAACCCTGCGACTCGACTCCCGTCCCGTGACTTTCTTCACTTTGCTGCATTTCTTTCATCATTGTTCTGTCAACCCAGCTAACTTCCTGTACCAGAGTCTGGTGGGGGAGAAGGAGAAGCTTCAAACAGCAGAGCACAGGGAGAGAAGGGCAGAGGGGAGAGAGGCAGAGCCAGTGTGGCGTAGTGGTTAAGAGCAGCAGACTGTAATCTGGTGAACCAGGTTTGATTCCCCACTCCTCCACATGGAGCCTGCTGGGCGACCTCGTGTCAGTCACAGTTCTCTCAGAACTCTCTCATCCCCACCAGTGTTCCCTCTAAGCTGAGTTGGTGTGAGCTAGGCCACAGTTTTTTAGCCTCCGGCTCACGCATTTTTGTCTTAGCTTGGGAAGGATGGCTCCAGAGCAATCTAACTTCTGCAGGAGCCAAATCTCAGTAGCTCACAACTTTAATGCCAGTAGCTCAGAAAGTAGCTGCAGTAGCTCACAACTTTAATGCCAGTAGCTCAGAAAGTAGCTGCAGTAGCTCACAACTTTAATGCCAGTAGCTCAGAAAGTAGTGTTTTTGCTCACAAGACCCCACAGCTTAGAGGGAGCATTGATCCCCACCTATCTCACAAGGGGCCCATTGTGGGGAGAGGAAGGGAAGGCACTTTGAGACCCCTTGAGGTAGAGAATAGGGTTCCCAGTCCCCCGGTGGGGGTGTGGAACCCCCACTTTCGTGGGCTCTTGCCTGCCAGTGGCCAGCTGGCTGGCGGGGGAAATCTCACCCCAAAACTGACCTTCCGAGGATGACAACTCTCTAGTTTGTGGGCAAAACTCTATGGTTTGAAGTCAAATTTATCATAGAGTTTTACCCCAATACCAGAGTGTCACTCCCGACATCCCCAATGTGATGACATCACTTCCGGGTGAAGGCAGCATGTTGGGTCCTGCACTTCCTGTTTTACCAGAAATCACCCGACATCACTTCCGGTCTCCCGGAAGGACATTGGGAGCCCCCCACTGGCCAGGTAAGTGGACCTAGCAACCCTAGTAGAAAAAAGCAGGGTATAAAAATTTCCTCTTCTTCTGCCACTCCAAACAACTCATTCTGCTTGTATTTTAAACAAGGCATTTCCTTCCCACCTCTGTTTTAAAAGAGAAAAGTCAGGTGTATGTTCTTAGGTACAGTAAAGATCACCAAGAGATATGTTGAAAATGAAATCAACCAGTTCCAAGCCTTGGTCAATTTCCATTTCAATGCACTGGAAGAGAGGTACCAACATGGAGGAACAGGAGGATGGATTTAGGAGCTGGAAAGCCTCCTTGCTGCTTGCTACCTCTCATTACTGTCCTTATGCCTCTCAGTTTGCCTTTTTTGGCGGCGGCACTCCAACAAGCGTACGGGCCCAGACAGACCTTCTTCAGAAAGCAGTGCCAAGTGCCAACCACCCGCTGAGGCTATAACAAAACTAGTCTCTGCAGTAACCAGCATGCAGTGAGCAAACTAGCACCTCTCAGCTCTCTTGTTCAACGTACCCTACACAGGTAAGGAGAGAGATAAACTGTCTGCTGCAGACTTTGACGGTATAACATGGAGCTACTGTATATTAGCTCAAAAGCTCATCCTCCCTTAACAATTACTAGCGGTAGCTCCCGCACAGGACGAAAATGCACAGTGCTGACCCTCTTTGAAGATACGCTGGAATAATGTCATCATGATGTTGGCTCAGTGTGGTGGAGACATGGCAGACAATGACATCTCTGGGAGAATATCGGCTACCGTATTTCTTCCAAGCATGGCTCCCATTGAACAAATGCTCATAACCCTTTTCACCCAATGGGGCTACAGCCACAGGCATTCCTTGGGGTTCTTTCTCCTGCTTGAGCTACGGAAGATGCTAGGGGACACTTTTGGAGTGGCCTTGCTTCATTTCCTTTGTGTCCAATGGTCACAAGCATATGTGTTTAAGAACATAAGAGAAGCCAATGTTGGATCAGGCCGATGACCCATCTAGTCCAACACTCTGTCACACAGTGGCCAAAAATACCAGGTGCCATCAGGAGGTCCAGCAGTGGGGCCAGGACACTAGGAGCCCTCCCACTGTTGCCCCCCCCCGGCACCAAGAATACAGTGCATCACCTGCCCCAGCCTGAGAGTTCCTATCTATAAAGGTAAAGGTTCCCTTGCTCGAAAGCCAGTCAAGTCCGACTCTACGGTTGCGGTGCTCATCTCCATTTCAAAGCCGAAGAGCCAGTGCTGTCTGAAGACATTTCCGTGGTCATGTGGCCGGCATGACTAAACACCAAGGTGCACAGAACACTGTTACCTTCCCACTGAAGTGGTACCTATTTATCTACTTGCAATGTCTTGTTTCCGAACTGCTAGGTTGGCAGGAGCTGGAACTAGAGACGGGAGCTCACTCCATCATGCGGCATACTCGGGTCTCAAACTGCAGAACTACCGACCTTCCACAGCCTGCAGTTCAGCGTCTTAACCACTTGAGCCACCGCAGCTCCTTTTGCTATCTATACCTTGTGGCTAATAGCTACAGACGGACCTCTGCTCCATATGCTTATCTAATTCCCTCTTGAAACTGTCCATGCTTGTAGCCGCCACCTTTCAATAGAATCAGCTGATCTGGCCACAGT
The DNA here is from genome assembly GCF_001447785.1 of Gekko japonicus. Taxonomy (NCBI): domain Eukaryota; kingdom Metazoa; phylum Chordata; class Lepidosauria; order Squamata; family Gekkonidae; genus Gekko; species Gekko japonicus. Next base: position 187,532 of record NW_015167116.1, on the reverse strand, counting down.
TGTCGGTACATTGATTACATCAAGTGTGGTGTAGTGGTTAAGAGTGGCGGACTTCTGTGCTGTCCCAGTCAGCATTTAACTGTAGCTAAGTAGAACTGCCATATATCCTTAAGAGCAGTTTGCCCCTGGGAATTGTAGTCTTTAGTTAGTAAAGGTAAAGGTTCCCTTGCTCGAAAGCCAGTCGAGTCCGACTCTAGGGTTGCGGTGCTCATCTCCGTTTCAAAGCCGAAGAGCCAGCGCTGTCCGAAGACGTTTCCGTGGTCATGTGGCCGGCATGACTAAACACCAAGGTGCACAGAACGCTGTTTCCTTCCCACCGAAGTGGTACCTATTTATCTACTTGCAATGTCTTGCTTTCGAACTGCTAGGTTGGCAGGAGCTGGAACTAGAGACGGGAGCTCACTCCGTCATGCGGCAACCCGGGTCTCGAACTGCTGAACTACCAACCTTCCACAGCCTGCAGCTCAGCATCTTAACCACTTGAGCCACCGCACTCCTCCTCCCCATGAAGCCTGCTGAGTGACCTTGGGCCAGTCACTGTTCTCTCAGAGCTCTCTCAGCCCCCTTGAAGCTGACAAGCTTGTAGCCGCCACCACCTCCTGTGGCAGTGAATCCCATGTGTTAATTCCTCTTTGGGTGAAGAAGTCCTTCCTTTTATCTGTTTGGAGAAGGGGAAGTCAAAACCCTATCTGCACATCTCCAAGCAGTCTGTTACTGGCAGAGCTACTGGCGGTGATCATTAGCGCAGGAGGTTCCCGTAATTATACAGGCACCTGGAGGGGCCGTGGCTCAGTGGTAGTCGGCAGAGCACCTGCTTGTTATGCAGAAGGTTCCATGTTCAATCCCCAACATCATCCGTTAAATTTATTTATTTATTTGTAATTTCAATTTTTAGCCTGCCCTCCCCACGATGCGGCTCACAAATAGGCATACGCCAACACATAAAAACAGTTAAAACCATAAAAACCATTATTACAGAATTACAACATATTAAGTTGTATGCTTATGTATGTAAGAGCTGCGGTGGCTCAAGTGGTGAAGACGCTGAACTGCAGGCTGTGGAAGGTCGGTAGTTCAGCAGTT
>NW_015167116.1:174610-186114 GCF_001447785.1 Gekko japonicus | reverse complement strand
CCCTGGAGAGCCGCTGCCAGTCTGACTTGACAGCAGTAACCGCGATGAACCAATGGTCTGATTCAGTAGAAGAGAGCTTCACCTGTTTCACCTTGTACGTCTACTTCTAGAGATAATTATGGACCTGCAGAAGTACTAAGCAGAGAAATCTCCACAGCTGGCAGGTGTACTGAGTCATGTCTATCTTCCCAGCACTGTGCACTCGCAGGGATCAGGGCAGCCAACCACCCTTCCAATCAATACAAGAAAACAGAAGGAAATTAGAAGAGATGAAAGAGCAGGATGCACAATGAGCCACTCTGGAAGGGTGGCCTCAGCTGAGAGGAGCAGAAAACAAGTGTTGTGTCCTGACACGGCCATGTGCTCGATCCAGTTTCAGCCAGTCCCGCAGGCAGAGCACCTGAGCTTCGCTCCAAAACACAATAGATGTTAGGATCCTAGTTCCCTGCCTATCGGGAACCTAGGAGTAATCTAATCACTGTTGATAGACCATTCACCGGTGTTGGGTGTTTGGGGGTGTGTTTTCCTTGGGGCATATAAGCCGGCCTGCGAGCTAGCTAAATTTGTCTTGTTCTTGCTGAATAAAAGTACGTTAGCTGAAATCACTCATTCATCTGCATACTTTTCAACAAGCATTCAAGAGTTAAAGCTCCTTCTGTTGTCTACATCATTGTTTACCTGGCCTGTGGGTTGGTATTGTGGGCCAGCCCTCCATAATGCCCACCTCGGCCCTTACCATCGCTCTCTTTTGTATTTCGGAAACCGAGATCTGACACTGGAAACAGTATCTTCCATGGCACACTTCAGTGAATATTTCTTCTTCACTACAAATATATGTTGATCAAGTAAAATGCATCCTGACGGTTACCAGAGTGAGTTTATTAGATTTAGGGGAGATTAGAGGGAGGAACGTAGAAGGAGGCGGTGGTCAAGAGCTAGAATGTAAGCTCCAGATCAAAGGCTGCATATGTCAGAATGCCAGTTGTTTGGGGTTCATAGTGGAGGCAGCTATGCCCACTGTGTGATGTTTGTTGGCTTCTCAAAAACATCTGGTTGGCCACTGTAGACAATGGAATGCTGAGCTAGATGGGTGCCGAGGCCAACTCTGGACGGGTCACCTTACCAAGGAAATTTCAATTTGTGTGGCATCATACCAAAAAGTTTGGGATCCCACAGGTCCATTGTGAGCAAACTAAGAAAAAAGAACTCGGCCCAGCTTTAGCATGTAGAAGAAAGGAGTAAAAGAAGGGTTGGGAGCCAGTTTGGTGTAGTGGTTAAGTGTACAGACTCTAATCTGGGAGAACCGGGTTTGATTCCCCACTCCTCCACTTGCACCTGGCTGGATGACCTTGGGCAAGCCATATCTGATAAGAGCTGTTCTTGAAAAAGAGCAGTTTCTGTCAAGAGCTCTCTCAGCCCCACCCACCTCACAGGGTGTCTGTTGTGGAGAGGGGGAGGGAAAGGAGTTTGTAAGCCGCTCTGAGACTCCCTTGGGTAGTGAAGGGCGGAGTATAAATCCAATCTCTTCTTCTTCTCTTCTTACTTTCCCTTTTGCAGCTCATTTTTTAAAATGGTTGGCTTTAAAATATGTTAATATACCAAAGCCCAGAAATTAGTGAAATATCAAATATACATCGCTCATATCAATCTGATACGATTTGACTAATTCTTTGACAGCCTTTGAATGTTCCAGATTTCGTGAGCTGATCAAGAAAAAAATATATGGAAGTTTGCCAAAGAGCAAGTAGAATGAACTGGACTGAACCACAGACGATCAAAGAAGATCCCAAAGATATTCTGATTGGTTTGTTTCCAGTACATGGTCATGATCGTCCTCCATCATTTTAAAGCAAACAAGTCAAGCAGTAAAAGTAATGCAAAGCAAGCAATTAGACTCAGAGGCTGAGTATAAATCTGTAAATGTGTCAAAGAGATTGAGTAGGAATGTTATAAAAATACTGAAAATGATATTTGGTTTAGCTTTGTAAATAAACACTATTGGAAAAAAATATTACGGATGACCACAAATATATATATCTGTGAGGTAGGTTAGGCCAGTTTGATGTCGTGGTTAAGAGCAGTGGACTCTAACCTGGAGAACCAGGTTTGATTTCCCACTCCACATGTAGCCAGCTGGGTGATCTTGGGTCAGTCACAGTTCTCTCAGAGCTGTTCTCTCAGGAGCAGTTCTCTCAGAGCTCTCTCAGCCCCAGCTACCTCACAGGGTGTCTCTTGTGGGGAGAGCAAGGGAAGGAGATTGTAAGCCGCTCTGAGACTCCTTCGGGTAGTGAAGGGTGGGGTATAAATCCAGTCTCTTCTTCTTCTGTTTCTGCTGCTGCTGCTTCTGCTGCTGCTTCTGCTGCTGCTTCTGCTGCTGCTTCTGCTGCTTCTGCTGCTGCTTCTGCTGCTTCTGCTGCTGCTTCTGCTTCTTCATGGCTGGCTTCCATGGCAGAAGGAGGACTGGCCCTGGTCTCCCAGATCCTAGTCTGATCCCGACCACTGCACCACACTGGGTCTCAGTGCAGGAGTACTGGTTTTGAACAGTAAAACCATATTGAAAAATCAATGCGCAATGCCACATAAATGAAGGCAGGCTGACAACGACCGCGCTTCCCTCTCTACAACATCATCTTAACACGAGAGCCCCACATAATAATGCCAAAAGCCACTCTGGTCTTTTAACATTCTCTGTGATCACCAATGAAGGAGCTATTGTTTATTTATTTATAGCCCCCCCCCCTTTACCACTAAAGTCTCAAGGTGGATTACAGCGGACAGAAAGAGGGGGAAGAAGTATAATTACATACAATGCAATAGGTCTAGGAGTACAAAATTAAATGCCAACGTGAATAGCAAACTGAGTTTTAATGAGTTTTAATGCCAGCAATACAAAATGTGGGATTACAAAGGTATAAGGCAATGCAGTGCACACTCCCCACTCCCACCTGAAGGTGCCCTTCTCGACTCTTCTAGACCACTACAATTCCAATTCCGTTACAAGAATTCCCTCTAGCACATTTACCTTTGGCACATTTTGTAGAATGAGAGTTTTGTGGAAACCTTATTGAAGTCAAGCAGGATGTTCAACAAGACAACACAGAGAACGTGCATGAGCGGGCAATTGTTGATCTTACCAGTTTGCATGGAGGAACCTTCAAAAGTCTTAGCTTACATGACCAAAGCTGCCATGGTGAAGCATAATAGGAATGGTGGTCCCACAACTGTGTAGGTCATAGACCATGAAGGGCTTTGTAGGTGATAATCAGTACCTTGAATTGAGGCTACTAATGGGTAACAATGGTGCACCTGCAAGATGAGTGTGACATACATGTTCTGCAGGCACTCACTAGTAATTGGGCTGTCATATTCTGTAGGAGCTGCGGTGGCTCAAGTGGTTAAGACGCTGAACTGCAGGCTGTGGAAGGTCAGTAGTTCAGCAGTTCGAGACCCGGGTTGCCGCATGATGGAGTGAGCGCCCGTCTCTAGTTCCAGCTCCTGCCAACCTAGCAGTTCGAAAGCAAGAAATTGCAAGTAGATAAATAGGTACCGCTTTGGTGGGAAGGTAACAGCGTTCCGTGCGCCTTGGTGTTTAGTTATGCTGGCCACATGACCACGGAAACGTCTTCGGACAGCGCTGGCTCTTCGGCTTTGAAACGGAGATGAGCACCGCAACCGTAGAGTCGGACTCGACTGGCTTTCGAGCAAGGGAACCTTTAGCTTTATAGATAGGAACTGCGCATGCTCCGACATGTGCAGTTCAGCAGACTCCCGTGGCTTTCTCCCCGTCTCCCCGGTATCTGATCGTGCCGGGGAGCAAATGCACAGCGGCTCACGGGATCTGTATGATCCCGCCGCCGCGTGCCTATTTAGGTGCGGCTTTTAAAAGCCGCACTTTGGCCGTCCCTTTCTTCCCTCGTGTAGCAGGGGACTGAATTGACTTTAAGGAAGACCCATGTAGAGTGCATAACAGTAATCAAGGCATGAATCCATGTGGTGAGATGAACTGAGTTAAGGTAGGGGGCAAAGTGTGGGGCTCAACAAAGCTGATAGGACACCCCTTTTTGCAGCTGTATTGGCTTGCTTCTCCAGTAGTAATGATGGGCCAGGTATAATCCCAAGGATCAGAGCGTGTCAATGGGACACCACTGAAAGTGGGTCACAGCATCCTTGAAGACCTCAGCCTTCCCAACCTGCAGTACCTCTGCCTTTTTAGGGTTCAGTTTCAACTTGTTCTCCATTAGCCAATTAACCACAGCAGTCAGGCACCAGATCAAGACCTCTATAGAATTACCAGGCAGTTTGGGTATAGAGATAGTAGAACCGGGTGTCATCAGCAATGTCATCAGCAATGTTCCCTCTAAGCTGTGGAGTCTTGTGAGCAAAAATTCTACTTTGTGAGCTACTAGCATTAAAGTGGTGAGCGAGTGATTTGGCTACTGCATAAATGAGTTTGTTCTCATCCCTCCTGAGCTAAGACAAAAATGTGTGAGCCAGAGGCTAAAAAACTGTGTGCTAGCTCACACTAACTCAGCTTAGAGAGAACACTGGCTCATCAGCATATTGGTGACAGGCTACTCCAAAACCATGAATGATTTCACATAAAGGTTGAGCTTGAAGAGACTGAACAGACGGGGGATCAGACTGAGCCCTGTCAAACCCCGCAAGGCAAGTCCCGCATTGGTGGCAGTTTGTCTCCAAAGTCAACCCTCTTGAGTCCTACCTGCAATCAGGGGTCATTTCCTGCAGGAGCGCACAGGAGCGGAGCTCCGGCAGTAAAGAGTCCAAGGGAGCGGGCACATGCAACAAGCCCCACCCCCTGCTCCCAGCAGCCCTCAGTCAGAGCAAGAAGCAGCCAGGTAAGTTGCAGAGCTCCCCTGGTCCAAAACAGTCCAGTGGCACCTTTAAGACCAAGTTTTATTCAGGTACCAGCTCTCCCTCCTCTGTGAGGGCAGATCTGCACGTTCCCCCCCCCCCAATAGCTAGCAATCCAAAACAGTCCAGTGGAGCCTGAGTGGTGGGTGTTGCCTTCTGACCCACTTCCGGTGATGTCAGGGGGCGTGGCATAAGCAAATAAGTTATGCTACTGTGCTATGCTAATGAGCCCCTGCACCTCTTTTTCTACAAAGTGACCCCTGCCTGCAATGAACGATTTAAGCCAGTCGAAGGTGCATCCCTTAATCCCAGCTTCTTCTTCCAAGCACCTCTATAAAATGGTATGATCCATTGTATCAAAAGCTAATGATAGGTACAGAAAGAGCAACAGAAAGACAGCTACCGTATGCGTTCGAACAAAGATCATCAACTAAAGCCACCAACACAGTCTCCGTTCCATAGCCTCATCTAAAACAAGAATGAAAGGGATCTAGAGATATGGCTTATCCAGAATTGTTCTGCTACTGCTCTCTCAACCATCTTGCTCTGGAAGGGTAGGTTAGAGACCGGGCGATGATTGGCCACATTGTTCTTCTCTGGTATTTTTTTTTAAAGTAGGAGGCAAAGGAATGCTTTTTTTAATGACCTGTTGAATGTGCCCTGGGTCAGTAACTGATTTATGATGTACTTCTGGGTTTCATTGATGTGGTCTTCCTATGCTTTCGGCCACCAAGAAGGTCAAAGATCCAGATTACGTGTGGTGCTCTTCAGAGATCCTAAGATCTTGTTGACAAATCAAAATGATCCACAAATGGACCAGGTGATGAACTGGGTGATTTTTCAAGTGTCACCACTGTGTTACAACCAGCATCCAGATCAGAACATATGTGAGAGATTTTGTTAGCAAAAAAAAGCTTTGCAAAGGCATCACAAGGAATCATTAGTTTCTGTGAATTCAGAGGTTCTTCAGACTTTGAGGTCAACTACTGTGAACAGTTGAGGCTTAGTTGATGCCAGAGGTCATTTGGGGGGGATTGCGGGAGCCTTCCCTCTTTCCTCATAGGTCTTCCAATAAGCTCTACAAACCACTCTGCGCAATTTGGTTTGAGATTACAACTAACATTGTTCCAGGCATCATCTGGCGCTCTTTGAGACACTCAACTCAGTAGTAAATCAAGGCACTGGGTTCTGCCTAGATGGTGGTAATGGACGACAATGGGCAACCATGTCAGTAGCTTCCAGGAGCTTCTCATACTATCATTGCAGCCTCAGGAGAGCTTCTTGTTGGGATCTGACAATCTTCTAGGCTGTTCTGGAAGCTGTTGGATCTATTAGTCTCCGTGAGCAGACTGGTTTGACAGGCTCCTCCCTCTTGCAAAGGGCCAGTTCCACATTCGTCTGTGTCTTGAGTAGGCAGACCTCTAACCCCTTGTCCAGATCTTCTTCTAAATATTCCATGCAAAAAAAAAATGAAGGCGAAGGTTTGACCTTTGTTTGGAGTAGGGCCATTCACAACCTGAGAAAGTGGCCAGAGGGGCTATGAAATCTCACGCTGGCCCAGACATGGACCAATCAGCATGTATGTTGAAATCACCCTGGATTATCAGTTTGTGGGTCTCCAGCACCAAACCTGATAGATCAAATAGGGTGCCAAGCAGTGTTCCCTCTAAGCTGAGTTAGTGTGAGCTAGCTCACAGTTTTTTAGCCTCCAGTTCACACATTTTTGTCTTAACTCAGGAAGGATGGCTCCAGAGCAAAGTAATTTATGCAGTAGCCAAATCACCTGCTCACAGCTTTAATGCTGTGTAATGTATCGGGACCCGAGCGCCTGGTCAGATTGTCAAGCACAAGCGTCGAGCTTCGCTCCGGCAGACAAAGGACGATATGGATCCTCAAGCACAGGACCCGACCGCATGGTCAGCAGTCAGCGGTCAAGCACAAGCGTCGAGCTTCGCTCCGACAGACAAAGGACGATACGGATCCTAGCCCACACTAATCAGAGGGCTAGGCTCCGGGCTGAGAGCCTGTGGGACTCTCAGCCACTAGTTTGGACCTATTGTGAAGTGGGGTGTGTGTGTTTTGGGTGGTGGATTCACGGGGGATATAAGCCGGCCTGCGAGCCAGCTAAAGTTGTCTTGTTCTACATCAAATAAAGTACGCTAAGCTGAAATCACTCGTCTGTCTGCGTACTTTTCATGCTGGCAGCTCGCAAAGTAGAATTTTTGCTCACAGGACTCCACAGCTTAGAAGGAGCATTGGTGCCCAGTGGTGAAGACCAATAACCAAGTAGAATGCCCAGTCTGTCTTTGGAACCTAATATAAGGAGCAGGTACTCAACGCCAGCTATATTTGCACCAGCAGTCTGAGAAAGAAAGACTCGTGGAGGATGATAGCTACCCCTCCACCCTGGCCCCCTGAGCATGGCTGACCCCACTATTTTCATCCTACCAGGTCTCAGTCATAGAAGCCAGGTCAATTTTCTCCTCACCCAACAATGCTGACAGGAGTGCAGATCTGGAGTTACACAGTTCTCATGAAGATGCCCTTGCACCCCCCCTTCCCCTCTGTTGGGTATGGAGCAGAGATTAGATAAGCAGCACCCTCAGGAAAGGCGCTGCGGTGGCTCAAGTGGTTAAGACGCTGAATTGCAGGCTGTGGAAGGTCAGTAGTTCAACAGTTCGAGACCCGAGTGTGCTGCATGACGGAGTGAGCTCCCGTCTCTAGTTCCAGCTCCTGCCAACCTAGCAGTTCGAAAGCAAGACATTGCAAGTAGATAAATAGGTACCACTTCGGTGGGAAGGTGCGCCTCGGTGTTTAGTCATGCCGGCCACATGACCACGGAATTCCGTGTGCCTCGGTGTTTAGTCATGCTGGCCACATGACCACGGAAACGTCTTTGGACAGCGCTGGCTCTTCGGCTTTGAAACGGAGATGAGCACCGCAACCCTAGAGTCGGACTCGACTGGCTTTCGAGGAAGGGAACCTTTACCTTTTTACCCTCAGGAAGCAGCCCTGCCTTCCAGCTTTCAAGACCCTCATTGCAATATCTTGGGGAGGAGGTCATTAGCTAGCCAGCCGCTCTGACGCACCCTTCTAAACTACATGTCCGGGCTTGTCTCTGGCTGGCATCCATTTTGTGTCATTTTGGGCCAGGCAGTGTATTGCACTTCTGATACTTGAGGTGATATTTTAGGAAGGGTGTTTATGATTGTCTAGCTATAAACTGCCCTTCAGCGAGAGGAAGGGTCTGACTGCTACCACAGGAATAAAATTCCCAGTGTTTCATCTCAGTGGGGGGGAGGTCTCCCCACAAGTGCATTTCCCAATGGAACCGACCAGTGGATTAACTTCGTATCATCACTAGCTTTAATTCCGGCTTTAAAGAACCCAACTCAATTTCAAAAACATACACAAACCGTGTAGAATCACCGGTTTGTTTGCTAGCTTGTGCGTACTCCTGCCGTGATGCTTTGGGACAGGATAGGACAGAGATCTCCGGTCGCCAGTGTTCCCTCTAAGCTGAGTTAGTGTGAGCTAGCTCACAGTTTTTTAGCCTTCGGCTCACACATTTTTGTCTTCGCTCAGTAAGGATGGCTTTAGAGCAAGCTAATTGATACAGCAGCCAAACTGCTGGCTCACATCTTTTAATGCCAGTAGCTCACAAAGTCGATTTTTTTGCTCACAAGACTCCACAGCTTAGAGGGAACATTGCCGGTCGCAATCAATGAGGAATTGCCCTGGCAAAGTGAATGGAAGCGAAGCCGGGGGCCCTAATTTGGTCCATTCACACAAGCAAAGCGTCTCTCGACCTCCCTGCCCTCACGCGATGGAACATGTACACATGAAAGAAGAGAGCCGTTGCTGTGCCGTTTCCGCACTTGTCTGCTTCTAGCGCGTGGCCTTGAATAAGAACACAAACTCTGCCGCAGCTGAGTTTACTTGCAGCCTCAACCGACACAGGTGCCACCCCACCCCCTCCCCGCCAGAGCGGAGCGCAGCAGCATGAGGGAGATGTGAGAAGCCATTCCTGACAGTAAAGGGACATTTCAATCGCCTATTGACTGACAACGCGATAGACAATCATCAACACTTCAGGCAGACGCCACCGGAGCAGCTTCCTCCCGCCGCAATCAGCTCTGTACCTCAAGCTGGGTTCTTGGCAAAAGAGTTGCCATGGCAACACACCATGTGGGTGAAGATGCAGGGCAATACATGCGATGAGGGGCACCTGTGAGCGTGCAAAATGCCTGCGGCGAAAACGCAGATAGGGATGGGGGAAAAAAAAACATTCTCCATTCACAAATATAAATTAGGCGGTTGCTCCCGCAGGTGTCGAAACGCTGCCTTCCTGACAGACTTTGGAAACAGCCTGTTTCTTGAAAGCACCTTGGCCACGTCGTGCACCCCTAATCTTCTGAGCAGGGGTCGTTTCGTAGAAAAAGAGCTAGGGAAACTCATTAGCATAACTCATTAGCATATGAAACACCCCCTGACATCACCGGAAGTGTGTCATAAGGCCACACCCCCTGACATCACCGGAAGTGTGTCATACAGCCACACACCCCGCCCCCAACGGTCCCGGCCGCCACCGCCGGCCTTGCGGCTCCACTGCCGAGCCCCATGAAGGGCCCGGCGGTGGACCTGCAAGGCCGGCGGGAGGGCAAGGACTCTTCTCCTGCCTCCTCCTGGCTGAATGAGGGCCGGAAGCGGGGCAGCCGGAAGCAGGGGGCGGGGCTTCGTCATGTGTCCCGCCCCCCGTACATCACCCGGGGGAACTGCGATCCCCCACGATTCCCCTCGAAATGACCTCTGCTTCTGAGCAGTGAGAAGTTCCAGGGGCAGCGCTTGTCTTTGGCAGAAAGAGCAATGGAGATCGAGGACCTTTTAGTAGCATTGGCTTTATTGCTCAATGTAGGTGCAGAGCACGGGGGGGAGGGGTTTCACTCCTACCAGCCAGCAGACCCATTGCCCCACATCAAATCCCAGAGACAGAGAGGCAGAGACAGACTCTGGACCCCCAAAATGTTTCTGCCGACTCCCTGCAGCGTCCACTTCTGTCTCTAAACTGCTGTTCCTTCACACACACAGACTCATACAGAGAACCTGGTGGCCCTGGAGATCTTCCACATATGATCACACATCAAGCTGCTTTGGACTGAATCAGACCTTCAGTCCATCAGGGTCAGTACTGTCAACTCAGACTGGCAGCAGCTCTCCGGGGTCTCAGGCTGAGGTCTTTCACGTCACCTATTGCCTGGTCCTTTTCACTGGAGAAGCCGGGTATTGAACCCGGGATTTTCTGCATGCAAAGCAGAGGCTCTTCCACTGAGCCACAGCCCCCTCCTCTTCCAGAGTTACAGCCGATCTCCAGAATGCAGAGATCAGTCTCCCTGGAGAAAAAAGGCTGCTTAGGAGGGTGGACTCCCCTCCCCAGGCTCCACCTCCAGATTTCCAGGAATTTCTCAACCTGGAGTTGTCAGTATTGAGGTTAACTGGTGTGGCTAGTCCAGTCACCACTAGTTAGCAAAGTGCTTAAATAAAGCTACAAATGCAGCAGCGTCACTTTACCAGATTACTCAGCTTACAAAGCTACACAGAGTGATGTTGCAAGTTTAGAAGAGAAATACTCTCTTTATTTGAGAAGTACACTGAGGATAGGAAAGAGTAGGGACATGATAGATTACTAACTAACTAGCTGGTGAGAGGCCCATTTGCCTCGTGGTGCCAAGAGAGGACCGCATGTCTCTCTCTCTTGCTCTCTCTCTTGTCTTCAACTGAGTGAGAGAGAAGAAGGGAAATGGTAATGTATCCAGTCCAGACAAGTCCAGAGACAAATGCAGAGCTTCGCTCCAAGAAACAATGGACTATACGGATCCTAGCCCGCTCCAATCAGGGGGCTAGGTTCCCGGCCGAGAGCCTATGGGTCTCTTGGCCATTGTAAATAACCTATAGGGAAGTAGGGGTGTGTTTTGGGTGGCGGTTTCTTGGGGGATATAAGCCGGCCAGTTACTCCCGATAGGCTATTTACAGTAACCGGGCGACCATTGGTCTCCCGGCTGAGAAGCTGGCCCTTTGATTGGGCCGGCTAGGATCCTACGGACCCATTGTCTTTGGACATGAAGCTATTGAAGAGTTGTGCCTGGCCAGCCCGGGCAAGTCCGGGCATGTCAGGCTGAATACATTACAGGGACAGTAGCAGAAGAGTAAAGACAGGAAGAAAGGTCAGTGTGCCTATCTAGCTATCTAGCCTCTCTTGCCACTCAGTCTGGTGGTCTGAGACCGGGGACATCGCATCTGGAACTTCCAACAGTCAGTCCTACATCTGCCCCCTTCCTCAGCTGGGTTAATGTAGAAACAACAGAGAGATCTTGGGAAGGATGCAGACAATGAAGAAAACAGCCATGATGTAGTATTATGTAACTATGGTCCCTGCCATACGGCAGGGAATTAGACGCTAGTACTGCGGCTAAAGTGAGCCGCAGCACAGTTGGGACGGCGCAGCGGGATCTCACAGATCCCCCGAGCCGCGTCGCAACACTCCCCGGCACGATCAGATGCCGGGGAGAACGCGACGGTGGGAAGGGGAGCCTGGTGAACTGCGCATGCTCACACATGCGCAGTTTGGCCAGGAG
>NW_015167116.1:159645-174347 GCF_001447785.1 Gekko japonicus | reverse complement strand
CCTCCTGGAGCATTCTTAGCAATTCAGTAAATCAGAGTAGTACCTTTAAATATTTAGGGATTACATTTAGAGAGAATCTGAACTGGAACGCTCATATTGCCATAGTAAAAGCATCTGCGACGAGGATTGTGGGATCCATTTTGAATTTCTATTACACCAAGGGAGGTTTTCTTATTGATCCTGTTATAAAACTATTTAAAAGTAAGGTCATTCCCCACCTCTTGTATGGTGCCGAGGTTTGGGGATGGAAAGAGGATATACTTACTAGTATTGAAACAATTCAAAATCAGTTTTTAAGGCGTATCTTGGCTCTTCCCAAGGGAACACCAGTTGCCCTGATGAGAGCAGAAACTGGTTTGCCTTCCCTAAGGGCGAGGGTGCATCTTGCGATTCTAAAATCTTGGAAGAAAATCAGAGCTGCTAGCACTGATTCGTTTAGCCAACTGGCCTTTAATTCAATGCTATCCAAAGACTTAGAGCGTTCTTGTTTTCCCAATAACTTAAGATATTCCATTCCTGATGACCTCCTTAGCTCTTCAACAAATAACTCAGACCTCAGAGAATGGGTATTTAAGCATGATGCTCTGTTAGATAGACATTCAATTTTGAAATCACAGTCGGCTACTTGGTTTAAATCATTCAAGAACGATCCTTTTAGATCACCTTATCTGGTTAATATAGATAACCTTAACCTTAGAGCAGCTTTCACATCTCTGCGCTTTGAATCAATGCCTACGGGCGTATTGGTTGGCCGCTATAGTAGAACACCCAAGGCACAGCGTTTATGTATTTGTGGCTCTCCTGCTATTGAGGATCTCTCTCATTACATTTTTGATTGCCCATTGTATTCCCAACCTAGGTCAAAAATTTTATCTGGTATTTTATCAGTTTTAAGCTTTTATTCAGTCCCAGAGAAGATTATATTTTTGCAAGCCGATGCCAATGCCGATGTATCCAATAGAATGGCTTTATTTGCCTTGGCTGCAAGGAAAATACGGGCCAACGCTGTTCCTTGGGGAACTAGCTAATACTGATTTTAGTGGGTATGCTGTGAACTAATTGTTTATAACCTCGGTATTATGGATTTACAATGTTTTAGACTGTATTTTATTTTATACAATTTTCCATGTTTTGTTGCATTCTTCTCTGTTTGTGGTTTGTAATGGCCTATGGCTAAATACAATAAAAAAAACCTTCCCTTCTCAGCAGGTAATCAAGATGTATGCACACACACAACGGAATTTGCATATATTCCCGTTTCACATGACCACTTTATCTCAGTGTGCCACGTGAATAGCATTAGTTTACACGTCAGCAATACTCAGCACGTTAAGAATTTGTTTCATTGAAGTGGGAAGAATGTTGAGTGTTAAGTTCACGGATTAGTACTGTTGAAGTGTAAACTAATGTTATTCATGCAGCACACTGAGATGAAGCGGTCATGTGAAACGGGAATATATTCAGATTCCGTTGTGTGTGTGCATACATCTTGATTACCTGCTGAAGAAATACTACTCACTGCAAAACAGCAGTTTAAATATATATTTTCATAATACTACATCACGGGTGTTTTCTTCATTGTCTGCACCCTTCCTCAGCTGGGCAGAGTCATTTCCTAGCACTTAAAACCCACTGAAGTAATATCCATGATAGAAACATCCCCGTTCCCTCTGTCACGAGCTCTGCTCTGCCTTCTCCCATACCACTTAGTCCAAGCCCATAGCGCAGAGACCCTTCACACTCATTGGGCTCCAACCAACACCATTCCCAATCAGACTCCCCCTGGGGTGTTTGTGTAGTGGAAAGTGTAGATATTCTGCAGTTGTTGTATGTCCAGCCCTGCCTTAGGGTTACCAACATTCAAGGGAACAGCTTCCAGTGAACTTGAGAGACCCAGGATGGTAAAGAAAGGACAGCACCAGAGTGGGATCTGAGAAACCCAGTTTCAAATTCCCACTTGGCCATGGAAGTTCACTCCTGCCCCTTTCAAGGATGGCCGTGGCTGCCTGCCCGGCCACAAATCACAGCCTCTTTCTGTTTCCTGATAGGACTAAAAAAAAAAACCCAATCACCTTTGTTCTCTGTGTTGTTTTTCTGCATGAGAACTTTTATCAGCTGGTCCCATTCTTCCCCAATACAGAATAAAATCATAGATTCAGCTGAGCAGCTGCTTCCCTATAATATTTACAACTCGCTTTATGTCTTTTTACAAAGTACAGCTGGCAAAAGCACACACAATTTGATCTACACATATATTATGGAACAGGGTCCAGGAGCGGGGCCCATGTGGTGATTTCCCAACAGGGGACGGAAGGAATGAAAAGAGGGAAGTTCGTGCGAGTACTGCTTTATAGCAAGAGGCGCGAGGAAGCCTCAGATCATCGAGGAAACCCAATCTGCCGTGACTTCCTCCTGCGCAAGCCGCCCTAAAATGAAGGGGAGCGGCACAAGAGGACTCCCACGCTTTGCCATGGCTTGCATTTGTTTCAGTGGGGAGAATATTGCAATGCGGACAGACTCTCTACAGGCCCCCTTTTTTGTTTCCTGTCTGCCCTTCCTTTTCTCTCTCATTTCAGGCTCATCTTGAGACCAAGAGAGAGATCTTGGAGTTGTAGTAGATAACTCAATGAAAATATCGAGACAGTGTGTGACTGCAATAAAAAAGGTCAACGCTATGCTCGGGATTATTAGGAAGGGAACTGAAAACAAATCAGCCAGTGTCATAACGATAGTGCGACCTCATTTGGAGTACTGTGTACAGTTCTGGTCACCACACCTCAAAAAGGATATTATTGCACTGGAAAAAGTGCAGAAAAGGGCAACTAGAATGATAAAAGGGTTGGAACACTTTCCCTAGAAGAAAGGTTAAAGCGCTTGGGGCTCTTTAGCTTGGAGAAACAACAGCTGAGGGGTTTATAAGATCAAGGTTTATAAGATTATGCCTGGAATAGAGCAGGTTGAGAAAGAAGTACTTTTCTCCCTTTCTCACAATACAAGAACTCGTGGGCACTCCATGAAATTGCTGAGCAGTTGGGTTAGAACGGATAAAAGGAAGTACTTCTTCACCCAAAGAGTGATTCACACATGGAATTCACTGCCACAGGAGGTGGTGGCGGCTACAAGCATGGACAGCTTCAAGAGGGAATTGGATAAACATACGGAGCAGAGGTCCATCAGTGGCTATTAGCCACAAGGTATAGATAGGAACTCTCAATCTGGGGCAAGTGATGCTCTGTATTCTTGGTGCTTGGGGGGGCAACAGTGGGAGGGCTTCTAGTGTCCTGGCCCCACTGGTGGACCTCCTGATGGCACCTGGTATTTTTGGCCACTGTGTGACAGAGTGTTGGACTGGACGGGCCACTGGCCTGATCCAACACTGGCTTCTCTTATGTTCTTATGTTCTTATCTTGGGGTAATTCTGGCTGTTGCTGCTGCACATGATGTCCTCATCTTTATAGCTCTGAACACCACCTACTCTCGCTTTCCTGTCTTCGCAGTGCCGGGGACCTCCGGATTATGCTACATGGTGCACAGGGGTGAGGGCAGGAAGAACAGCCGTGCCTGCATTGGGGCCAACACTGAAAAGGAGGTGTTGGAGGAGCCCTCAGACATTCTGGCTCGCCTGCTCTGAACTCCTAGAACTTTGTGTAGAGATCAGGCAGTGCCCCGGGTGCCCACTTTCAGCCTGGCTCTCTCCCTTCCATTGGTCAGGACTGAGTGGGGCTCCCACACCATATCCCTGCCCAGGCATCATTTCGTAGAAAAAGAGGTGCAGGAGCTCATTAGCATAACTCATTAGCATAACCTATTTGCATATGCCACGCCCCCTGACATCACCGAGTGTGTGTCATAAGGCAACACCCACCACTCAGGCTCCACTGGACTGTTTTTGGATTGCTAGCTATTGGGGGGGGGGAATGGGCAGATCTGTCCTCGCAGAGGAGGGAGAGCTTGTACCGGAATAAAACTTGGTCTTAAAGGTGCCACTGGACTGTTTTGGACCAGGGGGCCAGGCTCTGCAACTTACCTGGCTGCTTCTTGCTCCTCATGGCCCAACTGAGGGCTGCTGGGAGCAGGGGGTGGGGCTTGTTGCATGTGCCCGCCCCCTGAGTTCCTTACTGCCGGAGCTTCGCTCCTGTGCGCTCCCGCAGGAAATGACCCCTGTCCCTGCCCAGCATTGCCCGTAGGTTTCGGGCTTGCTCCTACAGTCTCGAGCCTCAACACTCAGTGGCAAAAAAGAGACATATACATTTGTGCCCCCCCCCCAAATACCCTCTTTTATCACCACCATGAACCGTTCTAGCTGTATCTGAAGAAGTGAGGCAGTGACTGACGAAAACTCATTTCCTGCCACAAATTGTGTTAGTCTTTCAGGTGCTCCTGGACTCTTTCTCTTTTCCACTGCTACAGACAGACTAACACGGCTACCCGTCTTGCTCTATCTCCGAGTGGGAAACAGGTTCATTTGGACATCTGTACCATGGGAAATATAAAGGGAAAGAAAAGCATATGGAACTAAACCAGGGGTCTTGAGCGGAAAATCAAAAAGTCTCTCTGTGCTTTCAGTCTACTTGTAAGTGACAGCAGGGATGTCTGCCTGCTTTTCCCAAAAAAGCAAGATGCCATTTCAAACAGATTGCCAACGCAGATCTCTGCTGCCCTTCAACCCATTTCTCAATGTGTCCCATAATTGTCAACCAACTGTAAGTTAATATAGTTGTAGTCTGGCATTTTTTCACAGTAAACTCATGGGCAATGCACAAGGAGAATGCCATGTATGAGGACTGAAAGTAGCCACATCAGTCCAAAGACAAATTCCCAAAATAAACATTGTGTAATTCCTTTAATGAAACCCCCACCCAATATTTTGTCACGTCTGAAGTTATTGCAAATCAGCCAGTAATATGGAACAGGATGGTCCTGCCAATTCAATCCGGTGGGCATTTCAGATACTCACAGCAATTAAAACTTTCATAAAGCGGGAAGAGATAGATATTTGTCATCTTCAGAAGGCAGGCAGATACAGAGGTCTCTATTTTTCAGCCTACGGAAAGAAGCAACAGAGAGTATCGTGAGACACCTCAATAGAGTTGTCATAAACCCCCTGGCCACCAGCAGGGGATGGAGGAGGTAGGGTTGCCAGATCCAGGTTGGGAAACTCCTGGAGATTTGGGGATGGAGCCTGAGGAGGCCAGTGACCTCAGTGGGGTACGAGGCCACAGAGCCCACCCTCCAAAGCATCCCTTTTCTCCAGGGGAACTGATCTCTGTAGTCTGGAGATACACTGTAATTCTAGGGGATCCCTAGGTCCCACCTGGAGGTTCATAGAATCATAGAATCATAGAGTTGGAAGGTACCTCCAGGGTCATCTAGTCCGGGCCCCTGTACAAGGCAGGAAATCCACAAACACCTCCCCCTCCACATCCGCAAGACGGAGTGAGCTCACATCTCTAGTTCCAGCTCCTGCCAACCTAGCAGTTCGAAAGCAAGAAATTACAAGTAGATAAATAGGTACCGCTTCGGTGGGAAGGTAACAGCGTTCCGTGCACCTTGGTGTTTAGTCATGCCGGCCACATGACCACGGAAACGTCTTCGGACAGCGCTGGCTCTTCGGCTTTGAAATGGAGATGAGCACCGCAACCCTAGAGTTGGATTCGACTGGCTTTCGAGCAAGGGAACCTTTACCTTTACCACATCCCCAGTGACCGCTGTTCCATGCCCAAAAGATGACCAAAAAAAATGTCCAGGATCCCTGGCCAAACCATCCTGGAGAAAAATTGCTTCCTGGCCCCAAAGTGGCAATCAGCATTTCCCTGGGAGTGTAAGAAAGGGCCCCAAGAAGCTTAGAGGAACTAGTGTGCTACAGTGTTTGGAGCATGGAGCTAAAGGAGCCATCGACTAAAATCCCTACAATGGCTTTACTTAAAGATAAGCCAGTGTATCTGGAGACACGTCAATGCCAAGCCATGCTAAACAGCGTCAGTGAGAGGATTTATTACGATTCCCCACGGCCTGTAAAACAGAGTTGTTCCGCCAGGACTTTGGTTGAGGCGGTGGTAGTCCAACCATCTTGATCTCCTCTGCTCCTACTGCTGCAGCGCTTATAGTGCTGGTTCAATTTGCCCTCCTCACAGACACCAACAGAGCATCACTGCAGGAGGCACCATGAATCTGCCTTGACCAGTCGCCATCTATTTGAATGGACTGAAACGTGATTTTAAACTTTATCATCCCGGCTTCCAGGCAAACGGCTGCATTTGACCCATTTGTTGGTGTTTGGAATACTGCTCTTAGAAATTTGGACTGTGACCATTTCCATCAGTGTCCCATTCGCTACAGTGCTACATGGAGCTCCACATAGCAACTGTAGAAGAGATCTCATCGAAAATCATTTAATGGCCACTGCCAGTTTTTGCCCTGGTCCAAAAGAAGTTTTGTATAGCTCCAGCGCTCTGTTATGCATTAGAGGAGACGTACTTTATGTGAGAATGTTTCATTCCATTATCCTGGATAATCATGCCTAGATATTTATAACAGTACACCTGTTCTATACAGACCTCATTTAGATACCACAAGTACCTCTTAGGTCTTTTCACAAAGGCCATTACTTTTACTTTATCATAGTTTATCTCCAGTGGTTTTGCTGACAATACTTAGTAAGTGAAAGTAGTGCTCTCTTTAGTCCAGACGGAGTCCTCAAGAGGAGCACTGGAGCGGGTGCAGAGGGGAGTAACGAGGACGATCAGGGGCCTGGAGACCAGGCCCTAGGAGGAAAGGCTGAAGGACTTGGGAATCTTTAGTCTGGAGAAGAGGAGGTTGAGGGGGGACATGGTTGCTCTCTTTAAGTATATGAAAGGCTGTCATGTAGAGCAGCAGAGGATAGGACTCGAAATAAGGGGTTTAAATTAAGGGTGGAAAGGTTTGTTGTTGTTCAGTCGCACAGTCGAGTCCAACTCTTCGCGACCCCATGGACCAGCTCCCGCCAGGCCCTCCTGTCTTCCGCCGTCCTCTGAAGTTGGCTCAATTTCATGTTCGTTGCATCAATGACACTGTCTAACCATCTCATCCTTTGCCATCCCCGTCTTCTTTGACCTTCAATCTTTCCCAGCAACAGGGTCTTCTCCAGTGAGTGCTCCCTTTTCATTTGGTGGCCAAAGTATTTGAGCTTCAGTTTCATTATCTGGCCTTCCAGGGAACAGTCAGGGTTGATTTCTTTTAGGATTGACTGATTTGATCTTCTTGCAGTCCAAGGGACTCTCAAGAGTCTTCTCCAGCACCAGAGTTCAAAAGAATCTATTCTTCGGCGCTCGGCCTTCCTTATAGTCCAACTCTCGCAGCCATACATGACTACTGGGAATACCATTGCTTTGACCATGCGGACTTTTGTTGGCAGGGTGATGTCTCTACTTTTTATCATACTGTTTAGGTTCGCCATCGCTTTCCTCCCAAGGAGCAGGTGTCTTTTAATTTCATGGCTGCTGTCACAGTCTGCGGTGATCTGGGATCCCAGGAACGTGAAGGCGGGAAGGTACCGGCTGGATATTAGGAAAAACGTTTTTACCTTAAGAGTTGTGCAAAAGTGGAATCAGCTGCCTAGGAAGGTAGTTAGTTCCCCCTTCACTGGCAGTCTTTAAGCAGCGGCTGAACAAACCCTTGTCAGGGATGCTCTAGGCAGATCTTGCATTGAGCAGTGGGTTGGACTAGATGGCCTCTATGGACCCCTCCCAGCTCTCTGATTCAATGATGCTATGATCATCCGCATATATTAATAAGGAAATATGCTTATTTGCCAATTTTGTGGGGTGATAATCTAGGTTATTTCAACCAGATCGTTTATATTGCAACCCTGTTTTATCCCTTTCTTTCAGCTTTATGTTGCAATTTTTGCTGTTTTAGTACCACCTGCGTAACATCCTCCAGGTTGCTCCTGTATCTAATATAATTAGCACTCAATTACCTTTTTTCTATTCTACAAACCGGGATGTAGAGTGTCCTTTAAATGTTCTATTACCGTTCTTATTTACTCCGTTTATAGCCCTATGTATTTCTTGGATCATCTGCTCATATCCATCCAAACAAACATCTGTATTAGCTGCATCTAAGAGTTTCTGTACAATCCCATTTAATTGACCTCAGCCAAATAATTCAGTCATCACACTTTCTAGACTATCATTACATCTAGCCCTACTCACTCCCTTATCCTCTACTAATATCCCTTTATATCACTCTTCAATATGTGGCTTAAAAAGCGGTCTCTCAAATAACATAATAAGAGATAAAGGATCGCTATCATAATAGTTACCAACTTCAAAAGTTTAAATAAACCGAACCATATTTTCAGATACTATGATGTAATCTAATACACTTTTTATCTTTCAGTGCTAATGTTGTTAATATCTATATATCTAATAGCCAAGGTGCCCCCTGTGTGCGGATATCTAAATCCGCACATCGGAGGCACCTAGGGGGCAAAGAGATTTTTCTGCACATTTAGGACAATCCCCAGATGGGATATTTAACCCCCCCCCCAAAGTACAAGAGAGTTCCCTGCACATGCGCAGAGAATGCCCCAGCAACTGTCCCACCCCTGCTGCCGCTGGGACAGGAGGGGGCGGGAGAAGGCTTGGCGGGTCGGTGGCTGTGAGCCGATTAGGCCTCGCTGCCACCGCCACCAGGGGGGAAGAAGAAGGCTTGGCGGGCCGAACCCAGGCCTTGCCGCTGTTGCCGGGGGGGGCGGGGAAGGTTTGGCGGGCCCAGCGGCTCGGAGCCGCAAAGGCCTCACTGCCATTGCTGGGGGGGGAAGGTTTGGCAGGTCCAGCAGCTCGGAGCTGCATGGGCCTCACCGTCAGGGCCAGGCAGGGGCGGGGGAGAAGGGGAGAAGGCTTACCTGCGGTGGCTTCCTCCTCTGTGTGGAGCTCTCCCCGCCATGAGTATTGCGGGTCACCGTTTCTTCTGTTGATCTATTTAAATTCTAATGTTTTGTTGTTATTATGTTGTTGATTGAAATGCTGTGACCCGCCCTGAGCCCGCTTGCAGAGGAGGGCAGGATATAAGTCTAATAAATCAAATCACCCACGCAGCACTGGTGTTGGTGTACTTTGGGGCAGTGCCAGGGGCAGAGAAAGACTTTACATCTTAAGCCTCTCGACTGTTTGTCCTGCCTCCAGCAGCAGAGTAATGTTAGACCATGGATAACCCTGGAGAACACTTGCTGGTGTCACTTTAAACCAGAGGTCATTTCGGGGGGGATCGCGGGGGATCGCAGTTCCCCCGAGTGAGGTACGGGGGGCAGGGCACATGACGAAGCCCCGCCCCCTGCTTCTGGCCGCCCCGCATCCAGCCCTCATTCAGCCAGGAGGAGGCAGGAGAAGAGGGAGGGTAAGTTGCTCCCCACCCTGCCTCTCCCCACCCCTGCCTGCCTGGGACCAGGGAGGGCCTTTGCGGGGCTTCCTTGCACTCCCACAGGCCTTGCAGGTCCACCGCCAGGCCCCTCATGGGGCTCGGCAGTGGAGCTGCAAGGCCGCCGGCGGCAGCCAGGACCGTTGGGGGCGGGGTGTGTGGCCTTATGACACACTTCTGGTGATGTCAGGGGGTGTGGCATATGCTAATGAGTTATGCTAATGAGTTCCCCTAGCGCTTTTTCTACGAAATGACCCCTGCTTTAAACATACACACCAGAACACATGCAGAATGTAAATACAACTGCCTCCCACCGTATTCCCAAGCCCTGGCATAGCTGAGGACAACTATTAAGTTTTCAGCCAATCACAACCAATGCTCCCTCTAAACTGTGGAGCCTTGTGAGCAAAAAATCTACTTTGTGAGCGCTACTGGCATTAAAGTTGTAAGCAAGCAATTTGGCTGCTGCATAAGTTAGTTTTCCCTGGAGCCATCCTTCCTGAACTAAGACAAAACTGTGTGAGCCAGAGGCTAAAGAACTGTGGGCTAGCTCACATGAACTCAGTTTAGAGGGAACACTGGACACAACTCTTCTAAGAACCATATAAACACCAATCAAAACAGCTGTTGCTCAGATGATAGGCGTGTGTGGCATGGTCCTCGTGGTGGGCACACTTCTAGTGCACATGGGTGATGGGAACTGTAGAGAAAGGGCACTTGGTACATATTGTGTAGTGGGTTTGCCGCATGGATGAAGGACAAAGACTGGCATAGTGCATAGCACGCTTTATTGGTACACAACAAGAGATGCTCCTAACGGCCGGCAGGCAAACTATATACACTCTTGGGGACACACCCCTGAGCCCCGTTGGTGGGTTTGAATCTCCCGCCACGGTGCTCATTGGTTCCCCAGTGGAGGGACTAGGAGCCTAGTCCCTATTGTTCTCCCAGAGTCAAGCTCTGGGATATTCGCTGGCCCCGGTGGCGGTCAGCGGACGCAACAGTACAACAAGGGAGCTGCATGTACAAACAACCAAGAGGGAGAACAAATGTAGAATACATACGGCACAGCTCTGTTCAAACCCCTTAGAGGTACTCACAAGGATTTCCAGCCTCCTGATGGATGGAGGTCCCCTGGGTGGCTAAGAGGAACCTCCACAATCAGAGGCACTAATCCTCTGAATCCCAGAGCCAGGAGGCAACATCAGGGGAAGGCCTCAGCCTCTATGCCCTGTTGTTGGCCGTCCAGAGGAACCAGTTAGCCACTTTGTGAGATGCTGGACCACTGGGCTGATCCAGCAGGGCTCTTCTCATGTTCTTATGAAGGCCTCAGCCACTGTGCCCTGTTGTTGAGGACGTGGTTGGCCACTCTGTGAGACAGGATGCTGGACTAGATGGACCACTGGGCTGATCCAGCAGGGCTCTTCTCATGTTCTTATGAAGGCCTCAGCCACTGTGCCCTGTTGTTGAGGACGTGGTTGGCCACTCTGTGAGACAGGATGCTGGACTAGATGGACCACTGGGCTGATCCAGCAGGGCTCTTCTCATGTTCTTATGAAGGCCTCAGCCACTGTGCCCTGTTGTTGACCCTTCAGAGGACGTGGTTGGCCACTCTGTGAGACAGGATGCTGGACTAGATGGACCACTTGGCCGATCCAGCAGGGCTCTTCTCATGTTCTTATGAAGGCCTCAGCCACTGTGCCCTGTTGTTGAGGACGTGGTTGGCCACTCTGTGAGACAGGATGCTGGACTAGATGGACCACTGGGCTGATCCAGCAGGGCTCTTCTCATGTTCTTATGAAGGCCTCAGCCACTGTGCCCTGTTGTTGACCCTTCAGAGGACGTGGTTGGCCACTCTGTGAGACAGGATGCTGGACTAGATGGACCACTGGGCTGATCCAGCAGGGCTCTTCTCATGTTCTTATGAAGGCCTCAGCCACTGTGCCCTGTTGTTGAGGACGTGGTTGGCCACTCTGTGAGACAGGATGCTGGACTAGATGGACCACTGGGCTGATCCAGCAGGGCTCTTCTCATGTTCTTATGAAGGCCTCAGCCACTGTGCCCTGTTGTTGACCCTTCAGAGGACGTGGTTGGCCACTCTGTGAGACATGATGCTGGACTAGATGGACCACTTGGCCGATCCAGCAGGCATCTTCTTAGGTTCTTATGATTAAAACTGATCTCTAGGCCACAGAGATCAGTTCGCCTGGAGAAAATGACCACTTTGGAAGGTGGACTCTGTGGTGTTATACCCCTCTGAAGTCTCTCCCCTCCCCAGACCCCACCCTCCTGAGGCTCCACCCAAAAAAACCTCCAGCTGTTTCCCAACCCAGAGCTCGCCACTCTAGCAGTCGCCGAACAAGTACCAAGCAGAGCCCCCACTTCTGCAGCTGGGGATGCTGAAAGACCCAGAAACTTCAGTGATAACAACCGGTCCTGTGTCTCTACAGTTAAGCTACCTGAGAAATACATTATGGCCCCGGTCACACAGAGGATTTGCTGCGGGAGAGGCACACATGTCGGATGGAGTATATGCGCGCGACCACAAGGACGCATCTGGCAAGCATAGCACACCCATCGCCAACTCGTAGCATCCACCTGAAGATCCGGAGTTTAAAAATACCCAGGAAAGCCTACTAGCAAACGGTTTGCTATGGGCCGTCGACGGAATACCTACGTGTGATCGCTCAAGTGCGCTCCTCTTGCTGTGTTGACGCGCGCCGGAAACACGTGCCGACAAACAAAAGCCCGATTTGCCGCCGCCACGTCTGATCGCGTTCTGGCGCGTTAAATTGCGCCGGCGCAAAAAGCCATGCCTCCCCCCCCCCCCCATCTGGCCCGTGTGACTGGGGCCTATGTTGAGCAATTCATTTGCAAAGTGACTTTTCCTTCTATGTAGACAGAGGGCCTTTCTACTGTGGGGACGCTGGGAGTGCAGCTCATCATACGTGACTAGGACTGTCAGTACAAGTACTGCCTGGGGAATGTGGTCCCCAGGGTTTCTGACATTGAGCAGCCGGAAAGTTAAGTAGCATTGGCAGGGCTTATCAGGGCTCTTTTTGTAGAAAAAGCCCAGCAGGAACTCATTAGCATAATAGGCCATACCCAACAGCAGGAACTCATTAGCCTATTAGGCCACACCCATGACAGCACAGCTCATTAGCCTATTAGGCTACACCCCCGTGTTACCAGAAGTGTGGTCATCCAGCCACACCCACCTTTTGCTTCTTATTCCGTTTACCTTGTTTGTTGTCAAAACCCAGGGCCTTTTTTTGTAGCAGGAACTCTTTGCATGTTAGGCCACACACCCCTAATGTAGCCAATCCTACTGAGTTCCTGCTGTTGGGTGTGGCCTATTATGCTAATGAGTTCCTGCTGGGTGTGGCCAATTTGGGAGCCAGCCGGAACTCCGTTCCTGTGCGTTCCTGCCCAAAAGTAGCCCTGACTGCATTGGGTTAAGGAGGGAGGAAGAAGAATGAAATATCCAAGCCAGAGTAGAAGTCTGTAACGCTTGCCTTAGTATGGAGAGCATGCCGCCAAAGCTCATTTCCTGTCATGCTCTAGTGGCACCTGTAAGACCTCGATCCATAGACGGTGCGCTTTTCCTCTGCTTTATGCTGTTTTAAAATGTATTCCTCCTCCCCCATAACTGATCTTTGGCCAAGATACTTGGGAGACGGCATACGTTTTTGTATACTAATAACACTACAGAAACAGAGCTGTTCAGACTCATTAACAGAAACAAAAGCTGGCCAGTGGAAAGTGATAAAGAATTGTTTTATTTATTCCACAAAATGCTTGTGGGAAGGCCAGCTCAGTTATTCAGCTTAACCCAAAACTCTCATCAGTGAATTAATGTGCTGGAGGCATCTAACCCGAGGCATCCATCCATGTCTATCGCTGCTCAAGTAGTGGTGATAATGTGGGGCACGGGCCAGGATTGCAGCGGAATGAAATATTGATGCCCTTTTTTCCCCTACAGGTATACTTTACTGAGTGCAGAACAAGATGCGATTCTGGCCACGGGGGTTGCTGTCCAAAATAGCACACCCATTTCGTGGTCCCCCTCTCTCCCACTGAGATGTACAGTTAGAGTCACATTGTGGGATAACTCCTCCCTGTTCTCTGTCATTGGTTGCCACAGGGGGTGGGGGTGGGTGGATACAGGATGGGATGATCTCCCCCTGACGTGGCTAGCCCAGGCTAGCCCAATCCCATCAGATCTTGGAAGCTAGTATTTGGAAAGGCGACCTACAAGGAATACCAGGGTCATGATGTAGAGGCAGGCAATAGCAAACCACCTCTGAAATGTCCTTCGCCTTAAAAAAACACAAGTCTAGCTCGCCACCTAGTGGGGCATTACAATAAAGAGCAAGAACTTCTGGCTTCCAGGCAATCTTAGGATCTCCAGGGTATTCTACACACAAAGCCATACGACGACGACAGTGATGATGATGATGATGATGATGATGATGATGATGATGATGATGATGATGATGATGATGATGATTGTGACAGTACCTCTCTTTTATTTTATGTGGTGTGATGCAGTTTTAAGTTTCCTGTTGTTTCTTTCTCTCACTCAAAGTCTTTGATTTACCTTTCCCACAGTATTGTGCCCAAGCTCTAAGGCTCCTTTGTTGGACTATGTGGTTCTGAGGATAAGACTCTGGATTAACAATAAACAAGATAAAACTTTACTGGTAAAAGAAGCGTATTGGTGACAAGACGTTTTGTTAAGTGGCTCAGTAAAATCTCTCCCTTTTTACTCAGGTCTCTGCCAGACTTTTCCCCTCACACTCTTAAAACACTCTGAGGTCCCGGTCACACGGAAGGTTTTGGCCCGGGAGAGGGACGGATTGGGTGTGCAGCAAGCAGGCGCGATCTCACCGCCCGCAACATCTGGGAAGGGGCACGCACCGGTCCCTGATCCATCCCTCAAGCCGGAAAACCCGCTGCAAAAAAGAACCACCTACAGAGGAGGACTTACCTGGAACGCCACATCAAGCGCGGCTGTGGGATCGCCGGCGCGCCCGTCATCCGAAGCACTCCAGGCTCCCGGCCGAACTGCGCATGCATCTGATCATGCCGGGGAGGAACTGCGCAGTGGCTCAGGGGATCTATGTGATCCCGCCGCTGCGTGTCTCTTTTGGTGCGGCTTTGATTCCCCCCCGCCCCGTGTGGCAGGGGCCTGAGTACATTAGATTTTGCCAGGGCTCTTTTTGTAGAAAAAGCCCAGCAGGAACTCATTAGCATAATAGGCCACACCCAACAGCAAAACTCATTAGCATATTAGGCCACAC
>NW_015167116.1:150302-159524 GCF_001447785.1 Gekko japonicus | reverse complement strand
ACACCCCTGACATTACAGCTCATTAGCATATTAGGCCACATCCCCACGTTGCCAGAAGGGTGGTCATCCAGCCACACCCACCTTTTGCTTCTTATTCGGTTTACTTTGTTTGTTGTCAAAACGCAGGGGGGGGGTTGTAGCAGGAACTCCTTTGCATTTTAGGCCACACACCCCTAATGTAGCCAATCCTAATGAGTTTCTGCTGTTGGGTGTGGCCTATTATGCTAATGAGTTCCTGCTGGGCGTGGCCAACTCGGGAACCAGACGGAACTCCGTTCCTGTGCGTTCCTGCCCAAAAATAGCCCTGATTTTGCCTAACATGCTCCCTTAAGTATATGTTCTTCTTCCTTTAGAATCTTAATGCCTTCCACAGCACTTCTATAGGATTCTTGTTAGAAGACTACTTATCTGACTTGGTAGATTGACCACAACTGACACCTGCTGACTTCAGACTTCCAACTGAACCCTCTGCCTTCTCTCTCTCTCTCTCTCCACACACACACCCTCCTGACTCTGCCCACACACTCTCAAATCACCCACAAATCACCTCACTCACTCATCCCCCTCTTTCACCCCCCTTGTTCTACTGGCACTTACCAACCATTTAAAGAAACACACACATTTTACTTGAAATCATTAAAATGATGATGGTCACACATCTTAATAAACCATTACGGGGAGGAATATGTGGTCATTTTTGACAGCAACTCTGACTGACATGGTCTCTGGCTCTGTGGAGCCCTCCCATTGAGGGGTGGAAATCCATGTGCGGATGGGGTCTAAAGGCAGCATGTGGACAAACAATTGCCAAGCCAGCGGGAGCTAACAGAAGCGGAGTGTGGCCTTGGACATGTGAACGCATACTTTCAGATGGAACATATGCCTGATTAGAGACAGTAAAATAGGCTGCACCATACAAGGATCACTTCAGATTTGTATGTCAGGTGATAGTCTGGCACTTTTAACACAAGGGACATTTGCCTGTCAGCTCCCACTCCATAGGCGTAATCTTCATGGGGGCGGCGGGGCTTCAGCCCCCCTGCTCAGCCCCCCCCGGGAGCCACCCTTGCTCCTAGCAAAGCAATGCCTCTGGCCCAGCCCCAGCCCCCCCCGGGAAATTGGAAAGTCTACACCCTTTGCCAAGCAGAAGAAAGGATGTTGAGCTTGCATGTGTAGATTAAATAAACACACCTGGCTCTCAAAACTAGCGGAGTCCTCTGAACAGGAATGGAAGTTAATATTGGTGATTCTTGGTTGAATCTGACAGTCCAAGATGATATGGGACAGGTTGTTAGAATTTGAGAAGATACGTCCTCCTTGTTAGGTTGTTGTTTGCCGCAAGGGTTCGGATGGGACCCTAGAAAATGTGCTGCTATCTTAAGAGTTTTATACTCACAAAGAGAAATTATGGCCCCTTCTATCCTGTATGTACATCACGGTCCTTGAAAAAGATTGTATTCAATACGGGTAAATTACTAGACTACCCTGGGACCAATGCTCCCTCTAAGCTGTGGAGTCATGTGAGCAAAAAAGCTACTGGCATTAAAGTTGTGAGTGAGCCATTTGGCTACTGCATAAATTAGTTTGCTCTGGAGCCCTCCTTCCTGAGCTGAGACAAAAATGTGTGAGCCGGAGGCTAAAAAACTGTGAGCTACCTCACACTAACTCAGCTTAGAGGGAACACTGCCTGGGACTAGCGATTGTGAGACTGACAAGGTGCTCTTTGAATGTTTGGACATAGTGTAAACCTGCGCTTTGATGTATTGTTTGGGTGAAACCTATGTTTGGTAATATTTGATGCCAATATTTATATTACAGTATAGAACAATTAAAAAATATATAAAAATAAAAAGCACAAAATCTACCTTAAGCATACATCTATTATACACAGTGTCATATACTTTCCCATAACCACCTGGAGGTTGGCAACCCAACATGGGAGACCCACGTGCGAATCCATGTTCTGCCATGGAGGTCCCTGGGTGATTTGGGCCTAGTGACTCTCTCTCTTTCAACCGAACCGATCTAACAGGATGGTTGTTGTGAAAATAACAATGGAGGAAGGGAGGAAAATATATGCTGCCTTGTGCTCCTCAGAGGAAGGGCAGGATAAGAATGTAAATAACAATAATATCCACTATAGTGCAATGAAGGATTCAATGACAGGTGATGGTGGGAATTCCCAGTGTTTTTCCCCTTGAAAAAAAATCAGGTGTTTAGGGGCCCAGTTATGGCTGAGGCTGTGACCAGAGGGGAAGTTTAAGCCTCCTTTACCCAGCTGAGGAAACACACAGCTCGTCAGGGCTGTTTGGGATTGGAGAAATGATGAGGGGGCCCATTGTGAAAACCTGTCAGGCCCCACAGCAACAATGAAGTACACACTTGCAGGAAGGTTTTACTTTATTTGAAGCTATAGATGCATAGACAGGAACACTGTTAGGAATGACAGGCAACCTATGCGCATGAAAGATTATAGTACATGCATATGAGCAACATCCAATTACTACGGTTCCCGCGTGCGCCTCGCGGCCTGAGAACTAACTGCTACCCAAAGCAAAACAGGTACGAGCTTCCCACGGCTCATCCCGACTACAGTCAAAGCAAGAACTCTGACAACTCCTCCAGCGGCCTTGAAAGATAGTGGTTGCAGCTGAAGCGGCAATTAAGCGAAGGGGAAGGCATGCGCATGGGACCAGATACAAAACGAAACTTGGCAGCTCGCTGACAAGACCTTGGGTTCTGTTATTAGAGAGTCAACATGGAACGTTTCCTTCAGGGGTTGATCAGTAGTGATTGATAAGAACTGGGGTTGCTACACGCTCAGATAAAGCAAACATTGTGAAACGGATTGTTCATTGCGCAGTATTCGTTAGCGTGTGAGCAATAACAGAAGAGATTTTTCTACAGAAATGACTACAGTAAACATTTTTGCAACTTACCTTTATTGACTCGTCGTTATTTCTGTCACGGATGTTGTTTTTGGCATTCCAAGCTCCAGGTGTTGGCGGGAGACCACCTGGGATTACGACTGCTCTCCGGGACACCGAGATCCGTTCCCCTGGAGACAACGGCCACTTTGGCAGGTGGACGCCATGACATTAGACCCTACTGAAGTCCCTCCCCTCCCCAAACCCCACCCTCCTCAGGCTCCACCCCCAAAATCTCCAGGTGTTTCCCGATCTGGAGCCGAAAACCCTCCCTCACATTACGTTCCCACTCAGAATGGCTCCTGTGAGCCTGATTTTTCAAGAAAGATCTTTTCACCGAACTCTCGGTGTCATGTATGAAAAGAAAAGTCACATTCTAAAGTATGACGGATATTGCTTCAATAACAAGAAGAATTGGTCTCTGTAAGGTGGAGATGCGCTGTAATTCCGGGAGATCACCAGGCCCCACCTGGACGTTGGCTTCCCTATTTGCGGCATTTCAAGGCATTTTTGTGGCAAGTAATGTGTGTTCAAACTACTCTTGCTCCACGTATCATCAGCAGAAAAGGCACGCACGTCCTCTGCCTTGCTACAGATGCCTCGAAATGCAGCAAATGTACTTTCAAAGTCCTTTGACTGTACTTTAGAATGCCTGCCTGCCTTTCCCCTAATTTCTGCCTTTGTTCCAGGATCCTGCTGCAGGGAAAAGAACAGAACAATGTCTCAGTTCAATAAAAGGCTTGATTATTACTGGAGAAAACGAAGTGGTTCCTGTTACACGGAACTCGAAGGCAAGTCCATGTGACCTTCTTCCTGACCTCGAAAGCTATAGAGAAAAATGTGCCATGCGCTTGTGGGAAGATTGTGGTGGCTGACGTAGCTAAAGCTGTGGACCTAAGCACACTGACTTGGAACTAAGCTCATTGAATAAGTGGGATTTACTTCCCAGCTGTTCCATATGAGGGTGTTTATGCATTAGGTATGAATTAGTTACTCCAGCTCTCCCTGGCGTTGATGTTCTGGCAGGGTAAGTGTTCTGAATAATGTAGAACAGAACCCTCTTCTGCAGTGAGAGCGCCTGGAATTCATGCGGAGGGAATGGGGAGATTTTCCCCTCGAGCAAGCATGACATTAAGTCATTTTGGTGTTTAAAAGTTACTCAGGGTCAAGCCCAAAGCAGATTCTCACAGGCAGGCTTCCGTGCATCTGAAACTTTATATTTTTTATCATCCTTATTATTTTTGGAGTTCTGCTTTCTGGTCCCTCTGCTTTTGTGTACAGCCTCCTGCTGCTCGCTCTGGAATGTCACGTTTTGAAAAAAATCCCCCTCCCCAAGAGACAATAATTCATGATATACAACATTATGCTCTTGAATCCCTTCGTTTGCACACTCGCCAGACTTCATAAAAATTCAAACGAGGCGTTATCATCCCACCGTTGCCTATGTGGCTACTGCAAAAAAATCTTTAAGAGGAAAGATAAAAAATGCCGTAAATCAAAAAACAGTGCGTTGCATAGAATAATTGTATCCACTTTCCAGGTTTTTGCTCCCCACATAAATTAACGAGACAGGAGCTGGGATACTTGGAGAGGCTGAGACAGCAACATTTCTCATACCAATTAGGAAAATCAATGCAATTAGAATTCCACATTTGGAAGAAAATGAGCCATTCAAACACGAGTCAGATATTTATAAGGCAGGCCAGTTCTTAGGAGTTTGTTCGCGAGTTTCACTGTACAGATGTTGCAAAGTCAAGCACGACAGAGGGCCATTTGGGGAGATTTAGTAACAGATCCATCTTGCTCCACAGTCTGCTATTCAAATATCCCTCTTAATCGGAGGAATGGTTTGGAAAATTCGGAGGCAATATAGAGCTCTCCCCCATCCAAATATTTCTGGTTTTCTCAGGATTTGGTAATTCAGGGGGCCTTTAAATAAGTCGGGGGGCACTGACGTGAAAAAAATGAAAAATAAAATTAAAATAAAATTTTAAAAACTCACGCTTGCCTGTTGGAGCAGGCAGGAGCAGTTGGAGCAGGCAGCCGCTCAGCCATAGAGGCCTCCCATGGCAGGGCAAGGGGCTCCAGTGGGCGGGGAAGCAAGCCATGCTTGGGGAAGGGGTGGGGGCGGGGGGCCTGGGCTAGATGCAAGTTGTGGGGCCTTGGCAGGAAGTCAGGGGGCCGGGCCCCGAAATGCCCCACTGTGGCTACAGCCTGGGTTTTCTTCATCACAAATGTCAGTTCTTGCCGAGACAAAGGTAGGAAGGTGCAGCCTATGTGAACGACAATGCTAACACTTTCCTGGGAGTCAGCCCTGTTGAGATATGTTGAGAAAAATAGGCAAAAATACTTAAATACTCAGAGTTTGCAATGGATCTTTGCTTCACTGGAGAGGAGACATTTCTTTCTGTGTAAAAATGCTTTATTTCTAAGGGAAGGGTTCACACGGAAAGCTGCAAAACAGAATAGAGATCTAGGCCTCGGTCACACGAGTGAGATAATCCGGGGGGGGGGGGGAAGCGAGGCTTTTTGCTCCAGAGCAAAATGAAGTGTGGTATCGCGATCTGAAGTTCCCCCATGGCTCCGTGCTCAGGCCGTCAGGCGCCAATCACACGGGGATGGCGAAGCGTGGCAGCGAAGCCGTACCATGTTTGTGAACGTGCACGTTTGTGCGCCTACCACGGAGGCTAACAAGAAAACATCTGGTGGGACGCAGACGGGTGCCGGATGCGACAGGATACCAGCGCTTCCGCAATCAGACGCCCGCCCGCGCCCCGTGTTTTCCGGATAATACTACACTTTCCCAGCTACTTTTTAACTCTGCATCTTTGGCCGGATGCTACGGGTTGGAGACGGGCATGTGATGCTTGCCGGATGTTGCCGTATAATCACATCCTTTTAATCTGCCTGGCAGTCGAGCCTCTCGCACGGCAAATTCTCCGTGTGACCGGGACCCTCGAGCTACATGTTTAGATCCTTACAGCTACAAACACATGATCACACACAATGGAAATTCTCCTTCTTCTTGACCTCTAGAAGGAAGCCATCTGAACACAGTAACCAATGATTGCTAGTAAATAGACTTAGATTTTCCAGGGTTATCTTTCCAGAGCCAGTTTGGTGTAGTGGTTAAGTTTGTGGACTCTAATCTGGGAGAACCGGGTTTGATTCCCCACTCCTCCACTTGCACCTGCTGATGTGACCTTGGGTCAGTCACAAGCTCTGGCACAGCTGTCCTTGAAAAAGAGCAGTTTGTGTCAGAGCTCTCTCAGCCCCACCTACCTCACAGGGTGTCTGTTGTGGGGAGGAGAAGGGAAAGGAGTTTGTAAACCACTCTGAGACTCCAAGTGAAGGGCAGGGTATAAATCCAATCTCTCTCTTCTCTTCTTCTTCTTCTTCTTCATCATCATCTTCCCATTGGCTCTAAGCCAAGTTTTCCTTCCAGGTCAGTCTAAACAATAGCACAGAAGTTAGAACAGATTAACCCTATAATGACTGGAATCTAGACCTTGCAAGTCACACATTTCCAACAGAATAGACCTGAGTAGGATTCTGAGTAGATCCAGTTGCTTCATTGCCCCTTGCACTATAAAAGGCAATGCTCCTGAACAAAGGATAAGAATTCCTCAGGCTGGTATACAGCCAGAGTTCCCTCTAAGCTGAGTTAGTGTGAGCTAGCTCACAGTTTTTTAGCCTCTGGCTCACACATTTTTGTCTTGGCTCAGGAAGGATGGCTCCAGAGCAAACTAAGTTATGCAGTAGCCAAATCGGCCGCTCACAACTTTAATGCCAGTAGCTCACAAGGTAGAATTTTTGCTCATAAGACTCCATAGCTTAGAGGGAACATTACATACAGCATCAAGCACTCATAGGGTTCCCAACTTCCAGATAGTAGATGGAGATCTCCTGGCATTACAACTGACAGAGGTCAGCTCTCCTGGAGAAAATGGTCCCTTTGGAAGGTGGACTCTGGCATTATAGAAGAGAAGAAGAGATTGGATTTATACCCCACCCTTCACTCAGAGCGGCTTACAATCACCTTCCCTTCTTCTCCCCACAACAGAGACCCTGTGAGGGAGGAGGGGCTGAGAGAGCTCTCCAGAGAACTGCCCTCGAGAGAACAGCTCTGAGAGAACTGTGGCTTGCCCAAGGTCACCTACCCAGGAGTGGGGAATCAAACCCAGTTACCAGGTTAGAGTTCGCTGTTCTTAACCACTACACCAAACTGGCCTAACCTACCTCACAGATGTGGGGGTTTTTTGGTCATCCATAATATTTTTTTCCAATAGTGTTTACTTACAAAGCTAAACCAAATATGATTTCCAGTATTTTTCTAACATTCCTACTCAGTCTCTTTGACCAATGTTCAGATTTATACTCAGCCTCTGAGTCTAATTGTTTGCTTTGCTTTATTTTTACTGCTTGACTTATTTACATTAAAATGATGGCAGATGATTGTGAAATCTGACCATGTACTAGAAACAAACCTCCTTCTCCCAGATAAGAGTCCGCGCTCCTAGCCAGT
The DNA here is from genome assembly GCF_001447785.1 of Gekko japonicus. Classification (NCBI taxonomy): domain Eukaryota; kingdom Metazoa; phylum Chordata; class Lepidosauria; order Squamata; family Gekkonidae; genus Gekko; species Gekko japonicus. The sequence goes on along the minus strand of NW_015167116.1, from coordinate 152,072 downwards.
ACACCAAACTGGCCCCCACCCTCCTCAGGCTCCACCCCCAAAATCTCCAGGTGTTTCCCAACCCAAAGTTGGCAGCCCTAAGCGCTCTGTCCATGCAAGGGGATCCAGGTCGTAAACGAAGGCCTCCTCACTGACTCATCATCGGGCACATCACCCCCAGTGAGCAAAAAGAGCAAGCAAAACAGTCAAGGTATTTTGGAACTCTTTGTCTTGGGTTTCAAACGGTGGGTTGAGAGACAGAAGGCAATTCTGCCAGTCCGTTACAAAACAGCATTCTGCCAGGACAATGTCTGAACATTTTTTTTTCCTGTTGCAAACCCGCCCCCCCCCCCCCCCCCCCAGCCTTCTGAGACATGGCACAGAAAATCCACCTGGTAAAACATTTAATCTGGACAGGTTTTTTAATCCATTGTAAAAAAAAGAATAAATTACAGACTTAAAAAAAAAATTGTCTTGAGCTTGCAGGCTAGTTCTGTTTGTCCCCATTTTTGCAGATAGAAAATAGACCTTTTTCTTTTTTGTCATCTGAATTGTATTAAAAATGTATCCTTTCCCCATAGGCTATGTTCCTTCCTGGCATGGTGGAAATCTAGTGGTTATTTATGGGAGTTATGTAGTGTGAGAGAATTCCCACTGGAAAAAAAAAATGATTGAAGTTCTTTCAGCTTATACAGAGCATGCCCAGTAGGGCCCTGGCTCCAGAAAGAATGCACCAGGAAGGTGTTTGTAGAAGCTGCAGAGAAGAGACTTGTCTGATCCACGTGAGATTTGGCACAGAGTGTACAATGTGAGTGGGAAATTGGCTATAACCAGGGCTTTTTTAGTAGAAAAAGCCCAGCAGGAACTCATTAGCATAATTGGCCACACCCAGCAGCAGAAACTCATTAGCATATTAGGTCACACCCCTGACAGCACAGCTCATTAGCATATGAGGCCACACCCCCATGTTACTAGAAGTGTGGTTATCCAGCCACACCCACCTTTTGCTTCTTATTCTGTTTACCTTGTTTGTTGTCAAAACCCAGGGCTTTTTTTGTAGCAGGAACTCCTTTGCATGTTAGGCCACACACCCCTAATGTAGCCAATCCTAATGAGTTTCTGCCATTGGGTGTGGCCTATTATGCTAATGAGTTCCTGCTGGGTGTGGCCAACTCAGGAGCCAGCCGGAACTCCGTTCCTGTGCGTTCCTGCCCAAAAATAGCCCTGGAATGAAGCTACGATTTCCAGGCAGTCCACTGCTGATCTGATTAGTGTGTTCAGGGCCCGTTCTGCATGCATATTTACCCCGCCATTTCTCCGTACCCAATTCTGTTTGCCTTACTCTGGATTAAGTGCTTGCAATTCTACACCTCCGGATTTCTCCCCCCCCCCAAGTTGCCACGTCTTACCTGGCTGCCAGCAGGGAGGTTCTTCTTCATGCCCTGGAGTTTTCGGCATGCTTACAAAGCATGCGCACCGTGATGACATCACCTGGAGGTGACGTCATCGCACAGGGCACATTGTGGTGGGACGCTCTAGCATTTGAGGGGAAACTCTATGGTAACCATAGAGCTTTTTCTCAAACGCTAGAGCATCCCGTCCCCCCGCAATGTGCCCTGCATGATGATGTCACCTCTGGGCGACGTCATTGCGCCATGCACGTTGGCGCAGACAGGGCTTTTGGGGGGTGGGGTTCCCCCACCAGCCAGCTTGGTGGCAGCAGATTGGGCCCCCTGAAAGTGGGTAAACCCCCCCCCCCCTTAGGGAATGGAACCCCCCCCCCCCCAACCA